>NC_056708.1:1169352-1326852 GCF_018831695.1 Puntigrus tetrazona
AAAACATTAACATTTGGTAACAATAAAACACATGGTGAGAAAAAAATAAAAAATCAAATATAGCTCCAAACATGCAATTTTTCATGCAATGATGAATTCATGCAAAATAATGTTTCATGATATTAATTAGCTAGACATGCTTTTTGATGCGTATGGATTTGATATGATCTTTCATTACTAGGTGAATGATAACCTCCTGAAAGGTTTTGAATGTGAAAGCGCTCCGTGTATAAAGTTATGGTCTGACTCTGAATCACTGAACCGAGTGGTTTTCCCGCTTCACGCTGACCTCAACATTAATCCCGCTCGCTGCTCTCAATGAAAATGCTCATTCGTTCTTCGCAACCTGGATGTTGCTTTTAGAGCTTTAAAAGCCCCCGAACACAGAGGGGTCAACGAATCATTTGGGAGTCACTGAACAAATAAGGTCAAAAGAACGTGTTTGACCTTGCATGCCCGTCAGCCTAGAACCAAACTACCAACCTTGAAAAAACCCAGAAAAATTCAAACGCAGTGTGTGAAGAAGGACCTGATTTCATAGGGCCCTATGCTTCCCATCACCTGACCCTTATATAACAGCACACGTCTGACGCCATCTGTTCATCTGAGAGGTGTGGCTAAGCCCAAAGAGACGCCGAGCGCCTCAGATCTGGGCATGTTACTCCACACCACCAATTCATTAGCACCACCCCTCTCCATCTCGCTCAGAATAACCCCTCCTCCGCCAACCACGGCCCACAATGCACCGGGGCGGTCAATCAAACTGAGCGATGCTGTAAATATCTCTCAAATATCCGTTTACTCGCTGCGTCTCTTTGGATTCGGAGCACATTTTTCACTAACTCAGCAGCGGCCCCTGAAGTGGAGCGACGCCCACAGGTGTGTTTCCACAGGCCCCGCCCACACGCTCATTAATGTGTGCCGGGCCTCCAGATCAACAGCTTCAGTGTCTGCGCTCGTGGATGGATCTTGAAGGAGAGCGAGAGAGAAGAAAGCAGAAAGGTCACTGAGGTCACGTCTGCGGGTCTCTACTTCCTGTCTGTAAGATCCAGGCTACACACCAAACAACGGCACCATTTCTGGTTTTTAATAGCATTTCAGTGTGCAGTTCTGAAGGGGCTACAGGGGTTTATATGACAATATCATATCACGTAGTTATCCTCAAGATTGGATTTAAGATTATTTAAAAAAGGAAACATCTTTTCAACCAAAAAAGTCAGTGTAGTCAATATAAATAAAAATGTGAGTAAAATACAGCAGGAAAAAAAAAAATCATTGACATGCTCTTTCAGTTTATATTGAAATTTTGAATAATTTTTGTGTATTAGTAATTTTTTTGTAGTGTTTATTTATACATGTCTAGGTATATATAATGTTACTTTTTTATACCACCTAGTTACTTTAGTGAATCACAATTCGAATGAAATTTTCTGCCTTTTATTTTACAATCTTCCTTTTTCTTAGAACTTTTGAACTTTTATAAAGGTTAGATCTATTGCGTTTCCACACAACTCTAAATTAAATTAAACCCATGAATGATGTTTATTCATTTATATGCACTAATACCACAACATGCTGATTTTTGTGTCACATAAAGTCATCAAAAAAAAGGTGTTAAGTGTATTAAATGTTGTGTGTATTCCTGCTCATTCTTAGTTATGGAGGTGTGCAGCTCCTGGGAGGTTCAGTGACGGAGTGAATGGAAAACAGATATGGGCTTTAGAGCTGCGTGTGTGTGTGTGTGTGTGTGTGTGTGTGTGTGTGTGTGTGTGAAAATCAGCTTGTCTCAGCAAAGTGCTGAATTCCTAGCAGAGTTCAGTGGCCCCGGGGCCGTCAGACAGCGCAGCGGAGAGAGACAGGAGGATGTGTTCATCTCTGTGTGTAAGCTGCAGCTTTGACCTTTGACCCCATCTCCAGCACACACCGCTCTCCTCGTTACGCATTCTTCCCGCGTTTTAACCGCACGGACGCTGTGTTTTGAGATGAATGTGGATGTTGTCGGTGTTCGCAGGACGACTCGTTAGTTTTCTCTGCTATTATGACATGATGCTATTTTCGTTCGGAGCACCACATCCGTGCAATTCAACACCGCAATTAATTAGAGAATTTAATTCTTTAAGTATCTTTAAATAACTTTAAGAATCGGCCTCTTCACAATCAATGTCAACATTGCTTTATTCTGAACATGTGCTTTTTTTCATTATTTTATCGGTTTTTAATTTTATTTATCATTTTTGGTTGTATATAGTCGTTAGTGTTCTTCTATTTCATTTATATGTTATCTACATACTATATCAAGCAAAAAGACAAGCAGTGAAAACATGCTTCACCATTCATGAATGCTGTGCCTTTTTGAAAATTAATTAATTAATGTGCATAGTCTCTTTTTAAATAAATAAAGGCAATAAATTAATAAATCAACCAAAGTATGTGACCTTTCACTGAATTAACTATTTTACTTACATTTTTATCCCTATTTTATTCATTTATAAAATGCAATAATTTACCAAATAAAATATAATAGTTTGTTTGTTTACTTCCGCATTGCTCTTTTTTTTTTTTTTTTTTTGATATTTTGTACATTTATTTAGAATCTTTACTTTGGTACCACAACTTTAATTACATTTTATTTACTTAAATCTTTGTTTTAATTTTATTTTTAATTTAATGATTGTTTTCCTCATTTGTTTTGTATGGTCCTTTTGTTTATTTACGAACATATGCATGCATTAATATGCTTATAACTACTTGCCATTCTAATACACAAACACTTTTCCCATTTATAATAATTCATCGTGATTTTTATTTCATTTATACAATTTTTTTCGTTCCGTTCTTGCTGGCCTGACAGCAGAACGTGATTTGTGTTATCCCGAAAAAGAAAGATGCATGGAAAGATGGGCAAAAGCAGTGCTGCTCTGTGCCGGCTCGTCCCGCGGGAATCGTCGTCATGGCTACATCTTTCCAGCAGCAGCTCCCTGATTCCCAGAGAGCGACGGATGCAAGACAGGAGCAGAGAGAGAGAGAGAGAGAGAGAGAGAGAGAGAGAGAGAGAGAGAGAGAGAGAGAGAGAGAGAGAGAGAGAGAGAGAGAGAGAGAGAGAGAGAGAGAGAGAGAGAGAGAGAGAGAGAGAGAGACAGAGAGAGAGAGAGAGAGAGAGAGAGAGACAGAGAGAGAGAGAGAGAGAGACAGATGGAGCGTCTCTTGCTGCAGAGAGAGGCTGAGGATTGAGATGAAGCACGTCTGACCGCTGACACGACAATAAAGACCACTTCAACTTCCTCAAGCCCATACACTCGCTCTGGTAAAGAGTGTTCTAGTCACTGCTCTATAGATCTAGTTGTGCATATGCTTCTTATTCATCTTGAGTGTTTATCTGTATTCATCAGCTCCTCGGTCCCAGCAGCGCGCACACACACACACACACACACACACACACACACACACACACACACACACACACACACACACACACACACACACACACACACACACACGCACAGTCTTAATCAGGAATTCAAGCAGCTCTCTCCGTCTCGTGTTTACGTCTCCCACCGAACAGCCCTTTCAAGACAGACCTATATTCAGCCCCGTCCACAACATGTCTGAAAACGATGAAAACAGATATGAGGCGGGAATAACAAAGACCGGCAGAGAACAAAGAAGACACAGAGAAGTACAGTAGAGCAAACTCCTAGAAATGAGAGAAGCTCCAAGGAACTGATGGCCATTTCTGATTAGATGTTGATCTGGAAAAAACGTCACAGAAATAAAGATACTCTGAAAACAGAACGTATACGAATATACTACAGTATACTACTTGATTTGATTTTAATAGTAATAAAAACAATACATTGCTGCTTTGCTCACTTTTAATTAATTATTATAATTATTATAATAATTATTATAATTACTACAACCACACTGACTTTTGTAATAATAATAATAATAATAATAATACTTTTAGTTTTTACTATATTATTTAAACATAGTACTACAAAAATTCATAAGTTTGTTATATTACTACTACTACAACATTGTAATAAGTAATATTTTAAATAATAATAATAATAATAAATACTTTTTATTATTTTATTTTTAATACTTATAATACATAAATAAAACAATTTTGTTATTATTAATGCACTGTAATAAAGCAACTAGTATTTTTAATAATAATGGTAAAAGATTAAAGATCTTCAAGGAATTCAGATTACTAAATTTACAAAAGGCAATAAATATTTTAATTGACAACAAAAAAAAGGGAGGTGAATAAACGAGTGTTGGTGTGTTACTACACGCAGGACTAAGAATGAATGATAAAATGTCAGATGTAGTGAAAGAGCAGAGATAGAGGAGCGGGCCGCCAAAGTCATCGGATTCTCAAGGACACTGCGGCGAAAGAGAGAGAGTGTGTGTGTGTGTGTGTGTGTGTGTGTGTGTGTGTGTGTGTGTGTGTGTGTGTGTGTGTGTGTGCGCATTTGATGGAGAGAGAGACGAGCGTGCAGGAATATGAGAGGCAGCCTGGGAATACACTCACGTGGATTGGCCGCACCGTAAGCATGTGTGTGAGTGTGTGTGTGTGTATGTGAGAGCATATGTGTGAACGTGTGAGTGTGTACGTATGAGTGTGTGTGTGTGTGGGCATGTGAGTGCGCGAGCGTGTGTGAGAGTGCACAAGCGTGTGTGTGAGCGAATGTGTGTGTGTGTGTGTGTGTGTGTGTGAAGGTAATAAATATTTTAAATGATGACAAAAAATGAGTGAATGTGTGCGAGAATGTGAGCGTGTGTGAGTGTCTGTGAGCATTTAGAGCTCTGTGTGCATGAGTGTGTGAGTGTGAGTGTGTGTGTGTGTGTGTGTCTGAGTTTGTTTAAGTAAGTGTGTGAATGTGTAAGCATGCGTGAGCGTCTGTCAGAGTGTGTGTGTGTCTGTGAGTGAGAGTGAGTGTGTGTGTGTGTGTGTGTGTGTGTGTGTGTGTGTGTGTGTGTGTGTGTTTGAGAGAGAGTGAGAGTGAGTGTGTGTGTGTCTGTTTGTGTGTGTGTGTGTGTGTGTGTGTGAGAGAGAGAGTGTGTGTGTGTGTGTGAGTGAGTGAGAGTGAGTGAGTGTGTGTTTGAGAGAGAGTGAGAGTGAGTGTGTGTGTGTGTGTGTGTGTGTGTGTGTGTGTGTGTGAGTGAGAGTGAGAGTGAGTGTGTGTGTCTGTTTGTGTGTGTGTGAGAGAGTGTGTGTGTGTGTGTGAGTGAGTGAGTGAGTGTGTGTGTGTGTGTGTGTGTGTGTGTGTGTGTGTGTGTGTGTGTGTGTGTGTGTGTGTGTGCTGCGCGTCTCAGAGGGCGGAGCTTGTCATCTGCACCGTCAAGCGTCCCGAGTCAAGTAGAGTGATGACGAGAGAATCAGGTTTATTAATCTCTAAAGCTAACGAATGGAGGGTTACGAGACAGAAGACTGAAGCGGAGTCAAGCGGACACAAGCAGTCAGTCTTCTCCACTTGCTAGCGCTTGTAGTTCAAAGCAGTGGAGACTGATTATCCTCCGTCTGTGGAGCAGCGACACACTCCATTACCTGAGCCCAGCCGCTCTCAGACCTCACACCATGTTTGATCGGCACAATTCTGCCCGAGCCAAGACCAGATCAATGCCACCCACAAGCATTACTGCCTTATTTTGTGCTCAAGGCCCTCGACTTCACAATCACAACTTAGTAGGTGTGATAAACTGGCCTTTCCAGTGTCAGTAGATGTAGAATGAGTCACCCGTGTGAAGATCATCCCCAAACATCTGCGAGACTGTGACATCATGGAGACACTTTCAAATAATTACAATAAACTAAAAAAATACTTTTACTATATTACTATTTTAAAATTCCACAGCAAAAAGTGCATTTAATATTAATAAATTACTGAAACAAAAATAAATATTACTATTTAAATATTTAAAACATGTGCATTCAGGAATAGGAACAACTATTGGTAGTAGTAGTATTGATAAAAACATAAAAATTTACTACAAAACAAAAGAAATATGACTATGTTAATATGTCTCTGCAAACGTGTTTAATAATAATAATAATAATCATCTACAATTATTAATAAATAAAATGTACTATATTCATATTCACTGTAAAATAAAACTGTACAATATTATTATTATTATTATTAATGCTAACTAAATATTTTATACTATTAATAATAATGATAATAATAATATAGTCACTATAGTAAATAAAATCGTTTTTATATTTCACAGAAAAATAACATCTATTATTAGTAGTATAACTAAAAACTAAAAAAATGAATACTGTAATATTTAACAAAAATTATTTTATATTATAATAAAATGTATAATGGTTAATAATAATAATACTATTTTAATATTTTACTATTTACCTTTAAAATTATATATTTTTTATATGATGATAAAATTATTAATCGGTTAGTTTCACATCACAACTGTAAATTTACAGAATAGTTATGACTATATCACTCACGCAAGTGTTTTATTTTTTTGTTCGGTGGAACACAAAAAATGATCTTCTGTCTTTATCTGTATATTAAACATCAACGAGATCCAAAAAACAGCTCTGGTCTCTGTTTTCATCGCATTCACAAAAACACAAGACGTATATATTTTTTTGGTTTTCGTTCAACGTTTTTCAGTGAACTGTCCCTTTAAGCACAGAGACGTCTCAAACAGGACTAAACAGTTCACGTTTAACTAAACACTTCTAAAGAGCTCCAAGGAAACAAGCATGTCAACCTCCCTTCTACTCAGCATCTAGCTGCATCCCAAAGGCCGCACGGGCTGGAACTGCTGTAAAACATGGCATGTGCCCAATAACAATTATACTTCATCAACAAACACCAGAGGCTGTGAGGGCAGATACACGCTAACAAACTAAACCTCCGCACTTGAACGCTGTCCAGACCACCCTGTGCTAATTATTCCCAAAATAAGCAGCGGGGGAAGAGTTTCTGCGCTCCACACCCATAAAGCACGTCCTCAAAATAAACCGGTCCGAGAGCGGTGCGGTGGTCCGGAGGACTGCTGATATATGAGCCTGACCCCGGCCTGACCCCGGCCTGACCCGCTCAGGGCGGCCGTGACGGAGAGGTCAAGAGAGAGGGTCACTTACCGTCAGCGCTCGCGTCCTGCTGCTGTCCAGAGCTTCTCTCGGAGCACAGACGCCGTCAGATCTGGACCTGGAGAGAGAGAGAGAGAGAGACCATCACTGAAGGAGAAAAACATTTTGAAGGCTATCGCCACGTTATAAGTCACAGATAATAGATAGGTGTTTCAGTGAAGCAATCTAAAATGTTCAATCATAACACATAGAAAGTAACACACACACACAAAAGAAACATGGTTACCATGGAGATTGTTTTGTATAATTACCTGATTATTTACTTTATGAATACATGTTATGGGTCTTTTTTAAATGATTTGGCTCTACAAATTACTCCACTTCACTTTTCGGCTGACATTATTTTTTAAACATAGTCTGCCGTCCCAGTCTTATTTTAGTATTACATATAATATACAGTATTGTATATTTATTTTAAAAAATGTTCTGATTTGTCTTTTCTTTATTTTTAATCTTCAGCTATTTTTTTAAAATAATATTGACTTTTTTAGGTTTGATTTATTTTATCGAGTTTTCTTTATATATTAACATATTTACTTCATGAAAAGTTTATTTTTTATTTTTAGGTTCAGTTGAAATTTGAATATTTAAAAAAGAAAAAAAAATTACAAGAAAACAAAAAATGTCCAAAAATGCAAATCTAAAAAAACCTCAGACATATCATCAACATTGATGATAATAAATGAAATGTTTCTTAAATCAGCACGCTAGAATGATTTCTGAAGGATCGTGTGACACCGAAGACTGAAGTAATGATGCTATAAATTCAGCTTTGCACCACAGAAATAAAATAGTTTTTTAAATTGTGAAAATATTTTCACCACATTACCGAGACGAGAGACTTTGAAATGCATGAAATATTACTGACCCCAAACATTTAAACGTTTTTATTTACTT
Source organism: Puntigrus tetrazona (assembly GCF_018831695.1). Classification (NCBI taxonomy): domain Eukaryota; kingdom Metazoa; phylum Chordata; class Actinopteri; order Cypriniformes; family Cyprinidae; genus Puntigrus; species Puntigrus tetrazona. The sequence continues at coordinate 1,177,385 of NC_056708.1, forward strand.
GCCAGTCTGTGTACCAGCATTAGATGTTTCCGTTATCTCTGCACACGCGGCTGAGGCTCTGGATGCTGTGAATCACCACCGATCCGGCCCCGCTCTACATCTACACCCATCTCCCTGACCCGCCTCACAGCCAAAGAAATACAGATAACAGACTCCGTTCAGCATCGCTCTAGTGATGATCGCTCAGCTCGCTCAGCTCCACGGCTGCGGGGGAAGAAATGACACGACCTCCCAGCTCTGTAAACAATAACCGCAGCCGTCGTCATCGAATGGCACAAGCTGCACCGCTGCTCTGCCATCCACGTTTAGAGATGCAAGTAACAAAAAGCAGGAACAAGAAGAGAAGCGAGGTCCCTAATGTGCTGCTGCAGCCCCGTCGACTCGACCAGCAATCACTTTCAGCGGAAGGAGCTTGAATTAATACGAAAAAGTATAGTATCGCTGCCAAACGACTCGTAGCAGCAATCATTGGCATCCGAAATCAAAGTTTATTTACATATTTTGTGTGCATACTTATTTATTATGTATATATATGTTAACCCACACACATAATGTTCTGTACTGCTGTGAAACAATGAATTGCATTACACACACACACACACACACGCACACACACACACACACACACACACACACACACGCACGCGCTTGTATTTGTGTATAGACGTTTAGAAATTCTGTGCGATGTACTTCAGTTTTTCTGCCAATCAACCAAGCAACCACAGCACGTGAAAGTATCGTTCGCATCATTCTCTATGCAAGACCTTTAAGTCATATAGAATATGAAATCTTTCTTTAAGGCTTAAAATATTCCGGCGGGTAGAAAACTATTAGTCTGTTCAAAATGTTTAAACAGTAAACAAAGGCACTCATTTAAAAGCCCTTATCTGAAACAGCAACATGTGACTGGAGTTTAAAGTGCTCTGTTATCACAGTCAGACAGCTGAGATAAGGACAATTATGTAATAATTTCAACGGACCTGATGGAAGCGGTCAGTGAGCAGTTCCTGAGTCAAGGATCGAGTGAGGAAAGTGAGCTTGAAAGCATGCTCTAGGTCAGACCCATCTACCATCTACTGGAGGCAGACTGGATGAAAACAATCACGGTTAAACACCAGCTCTTTCCCTCCAATTCCAAAATGATAATTCAGTCTCTAGTGGGCACTCAACCGCTGCGTCTGAGCACTCTTGAAACTGACCGACCGTGTGTTTCATGCTCACCTCCGTCGATGGGCTTCTTGCCAAGACCGAAGCGCTCGAGGAGCGGCGCGCCTGATTGTGTCATCGTAAATAAGGCGCTGAAAATTGTTTTTGCCGGGAGACGGGTGACAATGGGCCATCTCTGATCTTTGCGATTGAAAGATTAATCTGCCGGTGTCTGCGTTCAGGCGACTTTTTATCCATGGACGGAAAAGAGGGAGTATTTAGGTCACAAAGTGAACACTGGAAATGAAAGATGGTAAGAGGCAAGCCAGGGAAATTATAAGAAGCAAGGAGAACCAAAAACAGGGATGCAATGAAGGAACAAATCAATAATGAAGGGAAGGGAAGGGAAGGAAAGGAAAGGAAAGGGAAGGGAAGGGAAGGGAAGGGGAGGGAAGGGAAGGAAGGGAAGGGAAATCGTGGGACAGAAAGGAAAGGAAAGGAAAGGAAAGGAAAGGAAAGGAAAGGAAAGGAAAGGAAAGGAAAGGAAAGGAAAGGAAATCGTGGGACAGAAAGGAAAGGAAAGGAAAGGAAAGGAAAGGAAAGGAAAGGAAAGGAAATCGTGGGACAGAAAGAAAGGAAAGGAAAGGAAAGGAAAGGAAAGGAAAGGAAAGAAATCGTGGGACAGAAAGGAAAGGAAAGGAAAGGAAAGAAAGGAAAGGAAAGGAAAGGAAAGGAAATCGTGGGACAGAAAGGAAAGGAAAGGAAAGGAAAGGAAAGGAAAGGAAAGGAAAATCGTGGGACAGAAAGGAAAGGAAAGGAAAGGAAAGGAAAGGAAAGGAAAGGAAAGGAAAGGAAAGGAAAGGAAAGGAAAAGGAGGAAGGGAAGGGAAGGGAAGGGAAGGAAAGGGGAAGGGAAGGGAAGGGAAAGGAAGGGAAGGAAATCGTGGGACAGAAAGGGAAAGGAAAGGAAAGGAAAGGAAAGGAAAACCGTGGGACAGAAAGGAAAGGAAAGGAAAGGAAAGGAAAGGAAAGGAAAGGAAAGGAAAGGGAAAGGAAAACCGTGGGAAAAAGAAAGGAAAGGAAAGGAAAGGAAAGGAAAGGAAAGGAAAGGAAAGGAAAGGAAAGGAAAGGAAAGGAAAGGAAAGGAAAGGAAAATCGTGGGACAGAAAGAAAAGGAAAGGAAAGGAAGTAACAGGGAGGAATGAAGTCTAGTCTAGACGAGTAGTCTATTATTACAAGGGATGGGTGATTATATATATATATATGCGCATGTCGTCAGTAAAGTCAGTTCCTTGATTAGCAGAAAATCTCCATCAGCTGTTTTCACATTGAGTGTCAGTTAATACACAGAGCTGTAGACCAAGCTACACAACATCACGTTCAGTATCTCTAATGAATCACCCGTGAAACTGAACGTGATGTTGAGTAACAGGTGATGGAGATCTACTGCTAATCCAGGAACTGGCTTCACTGACTAGATGAATATAGCATGCAATATATATCATCCCAGCCCTAACAATTACGAGCGAAGTATGGAGTACCACAAGGATCTGTCCTAGGTCCTCTGCTATTTTCAAGATACATGTTGCTTGAATAGCCATCCTGATAACGTTCACTCTCTCCGTCTGAATCTATATTAAGCTTGGGTTGAACAAATCATTTTTGCAGCTACACTAATTATGTCTCTATTTGTTCCTCTGTTTCTGGGATGCCGTGGTAACTAGGAACTAGACAAGCTTCGGTCAGGATCCAACCCTTAAAAGATCTGAGATGACCAAACACCTGAGAAGAGATGATGCCAACCCTCAGAAAACATGCAGAACGGCCACGTTCATTATATCTGTACCATAACTTCATTTCCTGTAAAGCTGCTTTGCAACTATTTGCATCGTAAACGAGTTATTCAAATAAACCCAAACTGAACTGAAGAAAGAGTGAATAATAGGAACGAAAGAAAGCATAAAAAGGAAAGCAACGAACTAAAAAGAAAGACAGGAAGAAAGCATACCAGACATAAAAAAGAAATCAAGAAAAAAGTAGAGATGGAGAAACAGGAAGGAAGGAAGCGTGAGAGACAGAAAAAGAAGAAAAGACAACAAAGGGTTAAGAGGTAGGGAATGAAGCAAAAGAAAAAAGCGGCACAGGAAGCATTATCCACAGAGAAATAAGAAAGAGAAAAATAAAACGTATGTGCATTTCACAGCTGGATATCAGACTTCAACAGCATCAATATTCCAGTGAGCTGCAGAAGACCTAATGAGACGAGCAACAGCGTTTCTGACTAAATACTGTGAAGATATACGGAAGCACCGGACAGATGTTCTGGAAGACTGTATTGATGTGTTTCAACAACAAGTCCTAGTGCCACATTGATCAAGCTGCACTAAAATAGAGGCATTAGCAGAAGTGTGATCAATGAGCAGAGCCTTAATTCAAACATCAATAATCACACTCGTACATGAGCTGCTATCATACAAAGTGCTGCACACTCAATTATACAGAAAAACAGATCTGAAGACAGCGGTGAATAATGGCTTCTCGTCAAGATGAAGGCCATGGCAATATATTGTAATTGCTTTCTGTCAAGATTGCAAACTAATCTAGCTTTTTAAAAAAAACATAAAACAAGAAATTAATAACACAAAATAACTCTCTTGATGACGTTATGAAGAAATACACACCGTCAGCGAGCTTTAATTTAATAGATATTAATAATTTAATTGATGCTAATTTTAAAAATATAATAATAATAATAATAATAATAATAATATATATATATATATATATATATATATATATATATATATATATATATATATAAATAGAGGAGTTTTAGAAAACAATTAACTACTAAAAACACTAAAAATATAAGAAAAGTTTCAATTAAGGAAGGAAACGAACAAAATAAAAAAAAGGAAGCAAGAAAGGAAGAAAATCAAAGCATATAAGACTGAAAAAAAAAGAAAAACCAAATAAAGCACATTTTTTGCTTGCCAAGTTTTATAAATGTTGTGAAAAAGTACTAAATATTCCAGTTATTTAAAAAAAAATCATAACCATGATCATAAATATAAAAATATAACAAAATAAAATCCCACAATGTAATAAAAATGAAAAAACTGTTAAAACTAAAAATGTAAGGAGACCGGAAAACGCATACTAAACGGAAAGAAACAGAAAAAGGGAATAAAGGAAGAAAATGAACGGAAGCTAAAAAGACCAAAAATAAATTAAAGAGAGACAACACGTTTTTGCTGTGACTAATCTGGGTTGTTATCAATTATGTATATTAATATTTTATAAATCATTAAATAAGTTTAATTCCAAAATAGTTCAAATATTCCAAAATATTACATTTTCATATTATTAATAAAAAAATATATATAATTCTGAATATTATTCCAACTCTCTTTTTCGGACAACAACGGTCCGGATTCAGAACGGACGACTAAATCCAGTTTTGATGATAAACGTCCTCTGAGGAATGAGGTCTATATATCTGTCAGAGCGAGCAGCGGTATTCCTCACGTGTGTGTGTGTGTGTGTGTGTGTGTGTGTGTGTGTGTGTGTGTGTGTGGGATCGTCAGCGAAGAGGAGCGTGTGGCGACGATGGAAAGAGAAATTCAATTAGCGCTCAGACAACGTCTCCCACACAGCGCCGAAGAAAAGGTCGCTTTCCTGATGAGAATAGCTCTGCTGTGGGATACATGTCAAGCAGACGCTGTCTGTGCTAGAAATTTTAATTGGTAAAGGCCGATGTAATCTACAGACGCCTACTTGAGCTCCGCCATCAGATATCATACAAACGGCATCTTCTGCCATTGAGCCATAAAGCCCCGAATTATAAAACGGCACGGACGGAAAATAGAAACTACAGTCCTCGGCTCACGGCAGCTTTTTCAGGACAAACTTGTTCCCCGTCAGATAACGTTGTTCCTGGAAAAAGGCCAACGCCCTTCTATACAAGTGAAGAAATGAAAATGAATGAGTTTCCATCATCGAACGGCGACTGAAGGACCGGTCCGACTGCTGCCAGAACCTCAACTTTCTGTAAAGGTCAGGGATGCCATTACTACGAAGCACCAGCGGCCTTTAGCTTTCAGGAAACGCTGTCCCTTCAGCATTATTTAACAAGTTTTATAGAGGAATTTAAAAAAGGACTTGCCATAAAATGCTGAAACGCAACAATTCAGCAGGAAATTAACATCTAAATTCCTTTCCACGCGGTTTTTACTCAGCTGTCCTTTGTGCTTCAATTCTTGGAAGCAGTTGAAGTATTTAAGCAAAAGCGTATCAGTAAATATATTTCAATTGTGTTTCTTTTGCATTTTAGCGACAACGCAGAATTGCATTCAGTACATTTTTTGTTTTCATTCATTTACTTCCTTTAATGGAAATATACCTGGTTTCTCTCTTGGGATGTGGAAATATGACCTGGAAGAGTTTTATGATTCCTTCATTAGCACCAAAAAACGAAGACGCCAACAACATTTTGGACTCCCTACAAGAGCCTCGCAAAGAACACAATCGCGTTTTCATTTTCGGCCAAGATTTGTTTCATTTCTGACTTTGCAGAGTTTGAATGCGTTGACGAATCGGACCGAACGGAGTCTCTTCTGTTAATTCAAATGAGCGTGAAAGCCCATAAAGGCTCGAGCGTGTGACTGCAGAGAGCCCTAATTAACAGAGCCGGGCTTAGACATCCAGATGTTCTCCTCAGAGACGACACACACACACACACACACACACACACACACACACACACACAGAGAGAGAGAGTGAGCCGTGCCAGCACATGAAGCTCAGTTTTGTTTCGGCTCTTTTTTCGACTTCTCATAGTGATGCAGTGAGATTGTTTTGTACTTTTCGGCCAAAAAGGTTTTGGAAGGGCATAACATTGTAATATTATATTCTTTCTGGTCAAAGTGCATAAAGAAGAAAGAGCAAACATTAAATAGAGTGATTTTGTAGAGCGGGGGCACCTGAGATTTGGAGGCAAAGGCATATTACTTTCTCACTGAGATCGGTCGTCTATCAAGTTTTGGACTTTAGCTATTTTTTTGCATTATAAAAGGTAACCGTTCATAAATGCTAAAAAACAAAGGCTTCATATTTGTGACCCTGGAGCACAAAACCAGTCTTCAGTTTGTAGCAACAGCCAAAAATACACAGTATGGGTCAAAAGATATAAATTACAGATTTTTTTTATTTTTCTTTCATGCTCAAAATCATGTGGATATTAAGGTAAAATGCTTCATGATGATATTTTGTAAATTTCCTACTGTAAATATAATGTAAATATATTAAACTTTTGATTAGTGATATGCACTGCTAAAAACTTCATTTAGACAAAAGGTGATTTTCTCAGTATTTTGACTAAATTTTGCACACAATTTCTTGACACTCATGACTGGTTTTGGTCAAGGGTCACATTTGCTATCTTTTATTTAATTTTATTTTAATTTTAAAGTTTATTATTATTGTATTTTTTATTCTAGCTCTATACACACACATATATATACATATATACATATATATATATATATATATATATATATATATATATACACATATACACACACATAAAACTTAATTTAGATGACAGCTCTAATTAATTTATATTAACATATCTGTTAATAATTATCAAATTTTTTACTTTAATATCTAATCAAACTACCGTATTTACTTATCGTAAAGTTACGGCTTCTCCTTTTTTTACCGTAAATTTCAATTTTCGATGAACAAAACACTCGTTCCAAAGCGGTGTTTCTAAACGACGTTTCCCGAGCTATATATAGCGTGGCGTTTGAGCGAGGTTTCAGGCGTCCGCAGTCACGTTTATTGTGCTTCGCCCACGAAAGGTCGGCGTCGTGCCGCTGGACTCTGATGTGAAAAGCTCGCTAACTCACGAATGAGGAAACCATTCTCCTCTGCCATTCAACAAATACAGCGTCACGCCAGGCTCCAAGCGCCTTGCACTGGCCCAGACGCGTCCCGCAGAGATCTCCAGCTCCGTTTGACCAATAAGGAGGCGCTCTCCGCTGCCGAAGCAGGACCGCTAGCCTCCACTCCCGCAGACAATGGCTTAGCAAAGCTATTATAGCGAAGAGCCAGATCCGTCCCTGCCCGAGAGGAAAATAATCCTCGACAGTATGTTTTATCTGACAGATCGTGGCTTTTGACCCCAGCTCAGTAGTACGGTAACGCTGGTTACTGAAGCTAGCAATTTGGTGAAAGTGTTGAAGTGTTTAAGAGCAGCTGCTAATAAAACCTCTTATATCTCGCTGAACCGTGGAACTGCCTTTGACTTTTAGTGTGGCATGATTTTTACAGTCAAAATGTGAAGTGGGGTGACCAGTATCACTACATGTCGTTTGTTTCCTAGAAAAAAAAATTAAAAATCATTTTATATACCACATTATATAGCATCGTCTGCTTTTAATATAGCGTCTTTAACACAGAAAACATATGAGAAAGTAAATAAGATTGCATTTCTTAATTAGAACAAAAACATTTATTGCTACTCTGCTTATTTAATAGTATTTTTATTAACTAGTAATATTTGTTAATAGCGTTTTTTAATCTGTGTTTTGTGTATATTTATATATAAATGCAAATACATGCGTATTAGGAAAAACATGTCATGTTTATATATTAAATGCATGCATATATAAAAATATAAGAATACACATGTATATAGAATATTTTCCAAACACTGTATTTAAATTTACATAAATATAAATTGTACGTGTAGTTATTATATAAATATACATACACAAAATATACATCATATATATATATATATATATATATATATATATATATATATATATATATATATATATATATATATATATATATATATATATATATATATATATATATATATATAATACTTTTGTTCATTGTTAACAACATATAACGCACATAATATATAATATGCAAAAGTTATGATTATATTTTATTACATTAATCACTTAAACTGTTCGGTTCAATAAAACCATATAATTACCCATAATATTTTATTTGAGGCAGTGATTATTGCCTCATTTTACAGTCTATTGTTGTTTTAGGTCTATTTATATTGCCATGATAAATTACACAATTACTTGATTAATCACCAAAATAATTAACCGATTACTCGACTACCAAAATAATCGTTAGTGACGGCCCTAGATTAAAGGTAAAAAAAAGTAAATATGTTTTGGCACGAAATAATTGATTGCAAAGTCACCGAATTTTTTGAATAATATAATAATAAATTAATTTCACAATTTGGAATTACATCAAAGTATCAAGAAAAACGATTTGAGACAACTTTGGATTTTTCCATAACGAGTGTACAAGATGTCACTTCCAGGGCTTACGATAAATGTGACCAAATAGAGCTGCGTTTTTTGATGAACCAGTCGTTTTGAAGCGTCGTGTTAAAGTTGAGGAAGTTCATTCACACCAACTTCTCGTTTGGGCTGAACGTCAACATCGGACCTGAAACGTCCTGAAAGAGAAAGAGCTCTCTGTTCAGGGTTTAAGAACACGGGCCCTGCTTCATATAGAGCTCAAACGAGGGCCATTCCAGCGTCAGCCATCCATAAGACAAGACGACACTCGGCGTCTGCCGCTCATTTGCCCGAAAGACAAAATATTTACCTTTGCATGTTCTCTCATCTTTAACAGACACGTGCAAGTCATGCAGAAAAACATAGGGATATTAGGTGACTTGATCACTCAAATAAAGACAAACTGTCACACTACAAAGTGATGGGCACTAGTGAGACGTCACGGACACGAAAAAGGGTTTAACCAAAAATATAAGAAGTGTAATACTCTCGTTATTTCCTGTTTTTCTGGTTAAATTAATTGCAATTTTCTCTTTCTGAGACAAAAATAAATATCACGCATTTTTCACAAACGTACCCACTAAAGACGTCAGGCGTATTTACAACAAAAATCTATTTATTGACACATTAAAAGATGAATTACTTTCACCCCAAATACTAATTATTTGCCATTAACCTCGGTAATTATTTTGACTAATTTAAAGCATAAAATTGAAACGCACGACTGTATGACAACGTAACATTATTTCATCTTATTCTCCAAAAATGGATCTGAAAGCTTAAAAGTAGACACTTTACTTACATTTGAAGTGCTTTCTATGAACACGCGATCACTTTTATAGTATCTTCTGATGCTCTTTGACCCATGCATTGCTTAAAGCTAGAGTTAGGAACAAAACTGGAGAAAAGGAGGAAGAAAAGCCCCTGTACATCACTCTCCACACAATCTGGGCCATGCCCAATTATTTTACTCCTGCAGTTACCATGGAGACCGGCTCCCTCCCACTCCCGGGTGTGAAGAGATGCTGGAGGCCGAGCCTGAAGCGCGGTGCAGTTTGTGTTATCACCCCTCTTGTTTTTAACGCAGCTGCCGTCTCTTAAGGGCTCTGCTTTACCGGCACGAAAGGAAACAGCTGTGAAGTCACTAATAAGCGGAGGACGACTCGGTCGATGCCACCTCACTCCATCAGAAACCCACCAGAAGCTGAGCTCATCTCGAGGTGGACGGAGTGTTAATGGAAATCATTAAACCGCTTTCATGGTGTCCTGGAATTACCCGCGTCGCCGTACCAACGCCTGCGGAATTGGGTTTTTTAACAGAAAACAGTTTAAGAACTACGACGAGGATACGGAGACATCTCGAACTCACAACACCGCCATCATCGTTAACATTTAAACTGGTGATAATGGCAGGAGGCGTGTCGTTTACGGAAAACGCTGACCAATCAGAGCACATGCCTCGTTTAGGAAGGAGGGGTTTAACTGCAACAAACTTAACAGGTCATTTGTTCGACTTGATGCACTTAGGGATGTACAATATTATCAGAATTGGCCGATAACGGCTTAAACGCAAACATCGCTATCAGCATGTGAAGATGAAAAACTGTTTTACTTAGGGGGCACTGTTGGCCTACTTCTAAGGAAAAAGTCAAATACACAAATAACATTAATCAAGTATCTTAAAGCGGTTATCAATGCCATAAATTCCCAACCATGCTTTCATTTAAAAATCAGAACTATTGCTCACTCAAAAGCTTGTGAAATCAATCATTTGAATTTTTTAGATTAAAATTATTATATTAAAATAATATATTCAATTATATATAAACAGATTTATTAAATGTGCATTTTTTTTTTTATTTAAACAAAAAGGAGCTCTAAAAGATTACGAATTTCTGTAACGTTTAAGACCAATCAACAAATAAAATGTTATGGTTTTGACTGCATCTATGCGGAAAAAACATTTATAGTTGATTTAGTTATCTTCAAAGATTTCTACGTCAACTTCAACATTGTTTATTGCAAGTTTTCTATTATAAAATCTATTTAGTACACAAATTAACACAAAATTAAAACCAACGCTTTAATAATAATTTAATGAATATATTAATTTAGAAATATATTAATTTGATAATCAATTTAATGCTGCTCTTTTAATAAATAATAAGCAAATTTAATGCATTTGATTAGCCATTAAAGTCAAGTCACTCAAGTACAATTTAAACCATATTAAACTGACTTCACCACACTATGTATAACTTAAAAAAAAAAAGTTGATGTTGGTGAAATTATTTTGATAGTAGTTTGTCTGCACATATCAGCTGAAGGTCCTCGTCATTTTTATCCCCCAATAATGTTATATCGAAAATATCTTAATTATGGTGACGTTAAATTAAATGAACTATTTATATTTAAATGAATTCCGATTTAGTTGGACGAACATTTATTTACAAAGAACTGACATGAAGAATTAACTACACATTTTGAAGAAAAAGATGCAAATAAATCAGTGATTTTTTTTTTAACTGCAGAAATGTTTTATATGACAGCTCTCACTAAAACGAAACCAGTTTCCTCTCTAATGCTGGCTCTGATGTTACGTTATTACTGGAAAAAAAACACATTTGAAAACCAATCACTTGAAGTGACTACTTTTAGTTATTATGCATACAAATACATACACATACACACATATACACAAGGCTTCTAGAAAGTGAGAGCGTCTCTCTACAGGACGCATTTTGCATGTTTCCATGATTCTGGTACTTGACACGGGCATTACCAGCAGAAAGCAGGAGATACCTAAAGCCTGTAATCAGCTTAACATTAAAGGCTTATAATCAGCGAGGTCTCTGTGTCCTAAGCCGCTGCTGAGACGCTTCCGAGGCCCGCACAGGACCGGAGGCATCTCAGGCCGTACGCACTCGCTCAAACTATTCTGATTTCTGCGGTGCACACAGCAGTTTGAGCCACCAGCACTGCAGCGTCCGGCTGGGCTTTCACGTTCACGTTAACGTCTTGAGTAAATACAAGCAGCCAGGGATGAAGATAAAAAAAAGAATGCATGTCAAAATCAGGTCTTTCAGTGTAAACGCAGCCCCTGCGACCTCTCTGAGAAAGAGGAGGTTAGTAATAACGATTGAGGTTCGGATCTCCAGAGACTGCACCATCTTCTACGAATATTGCTGAGAGAGCATCCGCTGACGAAGACTAATTCCGCGCGCGTGCGAATGTGTGTGCAAGCTCGCGGTTGCACGTGTGCTTACTCTCGGTGCATCCGACCGGGTTCTCCATTCGTCACGGAGCAATGTCGCAGAACGCCACTTTAAAGTCCCATCTGACTCCTGCCTTCCTCGGAGCCAAGGCGTTTCGTTATTGATTTATTTTTATTTTAACAGGCTAACTAACCGCTCCTCGATCCGCTCCCCGTTCACCAGCACCCCTTCGCACGAAACAGACGGCGGCAAAAGTAAAAGCAAAGACATTTTGAGGACTGCCATTGTTTTATTCTTCTAATATGTAAAAATAACTCCAACTGAAAGGCAAAGTGGGTCAGAGAATTCCCAAGATAGCGCAGAGAGGCAGCCAGTCGTATCACGGCAGAAACAGAGCTCAGCCCATCCCAGCTCTCGGCCAAATGAGCAGACACACATTATACTTTGGTCATGCCAGCCGCGCTTAGAGATTCATTCAACTGAGGCATTACTATTGAAGGGAGCACATCTAGTCAGAACTGTGTTGCACATGAAAATGCTTATCCTTCACCATTGCTCCAACTTCAAGGGTTGCGTTCGCCCAAAAATGAAAATTTTGTCATTAATTGCTCGAGCTATTTGCAGCTCGTAAGACTTTCATTCATCAAATGAAGGTATATTTTAAGAAAGAGTCCTTCACGATCAAGGCAATAAAGACATCGTTAAAATAGTCCATGTGACATCAGGCAGTGCTTCACCCGTAATTTTACGTAGCTACAATTTTTATCCTGGATCTACATCATGCGTATGCGTCGTGGCAGTCTCACGAACATAAGATGAAGACTTGCACGGTAGAGAAGGAATTGTTGAATAAAGTCGTTATTTTTGGTTTTATGCACACAAAAAGCATTCTTGTAGCTTGATAAAATTAAGGATGAACCACTGATGCTCAACGGCGTCCGTTCTGCGTTCCTGGGTCTTGAACATGTCTACGGAGGGTAAGAAAGCGCTCAGATTTCATCAGAAATATCTTAATTTGTGCTCCGAAGATGAACGAAGGCTGTGGATCACATGAGGTCGAGTAATGGATGGCAGAATGTTCATTTTTTGGCTGAACGAACCCTTAAACTGCAACTAAATAATTATTTTTTGCTGGAATTAACTGAACCCAGGCAGGGGAGCTTTCTAGTTCCCATCATGCTTTGCCTAGGACCGGATGGGGAAAGTAATGTTAAAATGAAGTGATATCTCATGTGTTTTAGCAGAATGAAAAAGGGAACTCCGTGTTTAATGTTCCTTTGGGATCACATTTTGAGGCTCACTATGGTGCTGAAGAGTGAAGCTTGTACTTAAAGATGACAGTATAAAGATTACACAGCATGTTGCCTTAATCAATAAGCAATTACCGCGCAAATCCCAGTACAACGCATTTAGGATGTTAGCATGACTTAATAGCTAGCATTGAATTTAGTTTTAGATAATTCGACATCTACTTTTATCATTTTATCTCATTTAATTGCGTGGCCATTTCATGTTAAGAAAACGCATTTGCAACCGAATCATATTCAGCAAAGCCAAAGAACGTATAAACTAACTCACAAACACATACACAAGATTGAGGGGACTAATTTAAGATTTTATTACAGCCAAAACTGTCTGCGGTGGCTGCTGATGCACAAAAGCTGCCGTCACGTTGTTAAATCTGCAGAAGAATGGCGTTTTTTCCCTCCTAGATCGAGTACAGGTGCAATGACAGAGCTGCTGTTTACCCTGGCATTGCCGTTCACATCCAGCGTGTTTGTTTATTTCCCTGAAAGTGACAGGCGGTTGAAGACTCCGCTCTGGTCCGTAAATAGACAAGAGACTGGGAGCGGGTCAAAATTAGCAGCAGCTGACAAGCTATCCGCTGTGACGCAAGCAGGGTTCGACCTGGAAAAACGAAGGGCCAGGTTTACTGCTCTACATACAGTAAGCCTCCAGATGACTTAACATGCTAACAAAGCTAACCCGGCTACTGCCACCCACGTTAAGCCTGATCAGTGAATACTAATCAGAAGGGACTTAAAAGTAATCCAGCTGGGATATAACGCATCCACCGCACAGATTAAAGGGTGTCCCTTTGGGGTCAGTCAGGTGCGCGGCGTCCTGTGTGCGAAGACGAAAAAGAAAACCGGCAAATGGTGCTACTATGTGTGAAGAAGTAATCTACCACAGATAACACAATCATTAGATCCCTGTTGTTAGGGAGCACCCCAGAGTCTTATGGGAGAGAGACATTCTGATCTCCTGAGAGAGAGAGAGAAGTCAAGACTTGCCAGTTCAGCCTAGATTCACAGTGTATCAACTGTAGTACTGCTGGGGACGAGACTCGAAAAAACGACAGAAACGCACATGATCCGGTTGGAGCAGGGTTCAGCTCCAACACATCTGCCTCGTTTCTAGTGTCTTGGGTTATTAGACCTTTATAAGCTGGTTCAGGTGTGTTTATTTAGACGTAGAGCTCTACACTGGGGTCCTCCGGGAGCAGGATGGGACACCTCTGATTTTGAGCTGCGGTTCGATTCGAAACTGAAATTGCGAACAGAAAATACGCCCAATGGGAAAAACCTCAATTTCACAAATACCTGCACGAGGTGGTTTTCCAGTCATTTTGAAAAAGGGACGTTTCGGGGGGAAAAAAATGATCACACTTTAAGGATGCGATTACGAATTCAACCCGGCCACTGAAGCTATACATAAGATAAACATAATCGCCAGCCTCTGGAATCCGGGCCTCCAGATTTTCCAGATTCTATTTTTCTCATTTTCTCAATTTTCGGTTTGAATGGTTATATTAAACCAAAAGCATTTTTAATGAAGCAGTTAGAAACCTAACATTGACAGCCATTCTTTAGAGGTTTAGATTTAGATTTAGGTTTAAATAATTCCATTTTAAATGACATTTTTATGAAACTGTAATAAAGTTATTTTTATTCTTTTGCGACTTAATATTTGCAAATATTTGCATTTTGATTTAGCCCAAGTAATGAATGAATGAAAGACCTTCGTTTGACTCATTATACTGTAAATTAAATTTTTACGATCGATTCCACGACTCGGTCCAGAAGCCTAGAAAGGGCCCCATGTATCCTTAGAACGGTCACCGTCACTCACGTCTTAGTAAACCTGTCATCTCTCATTGAAAAGGAATGACTTGTGGTCACCTTGACATTGCAAATCAGCCCCAGTGCCTTTAATTTCCATCCCTCGAGAACCTCGGGCAGCTTTTGGCTCTTGCGCCGTCCTCCAGTATCCCAATTCACCTTGGCCTGAAAACATCCCTGCACAGAGGATGCACTCAAAGACCAGTGCGTGCCTGCATGCGTGTGAGTGAGAAATCCCTGGGACTCGTCAAGCCCAGGAAGGGAAGGAAAGATATGCAGCACAGGGTGTCCCTCGGCGCAAGGGAGATTTCCAATTACTCACCGCTTCTGAGAGCTTAGCAGGTGGCCACAGCCACGAAGAGCCACGAGAAAGTTAAGAAACACACCACACCCTCGGGATGGAAAACTCTTTTTGGAGAAAATCGATATTCAAGAGCCAAAAAAAAAAAAGTCCAGCTGAGAGATGGAAGGTAGAAATCATTATCGTAATGTTAAGCAGCAGGTGAGATTGCGTTCGGTGGAAGACACTGGCTGGTGTTAATGAGCGCTGCGGAAAAGTTCAGACTGGACAGATGTCACAAGAGGTCCGGGGCGTCATTAACAAAGAATCATTTTGTGCATTCTCATTAAACTCACCCTTTTGTCCCTTCATTTATCATCGATTCTTGCATTCAAGAAAGCAATTAAACAATAATTGCTTCATGACTAAGCTAAATGGACTTCGCTATTGGCCTTGAGCTCGCTCTGAATCTGTCCTGACCCGTGAGCCCAACAACTTTGTTCGTCTTCCAGCCCGACGTTCGATTGGGAAAAACACCCAAACTATTAAAAGCGAGGTTAGCGCATGGGCTCATGTGAGTGATGAGTGATCTTATTTTCTAACCCTACCCTACCAGAAGCAAAGCCTAAAATGTTACAGAAATGAACTAAATTCAAGTGAGCTGTAGATGTTTTGATGCGGCTGGCGTTTGATGTGATAACAAGCGGAAAGTGACGGCTTGGTTTTGCAGGGACACGGACAATACAGGAGCGCGGGACTAATAATGAAATAAACATTAATTATCTCAGGCAAGTCATCGGTGTCATGGATCATTAGTTCGCTAGAAAAATAAAGTCTAGAAAAGATTAGTTTGCTAAACATTAGACGGCACTCGCTATATTTCGCTTTAACCGTCTTATTCAATAAATGTTTAAATAATTTTTTAAGTTATGACAGCCATTGTGTGAATGATTATATTTCAAAATCGAACAGAAGTGCTATAATTTTGCAATTATTTCATTATGTGCAGTTTACGTTTACATACAGTTTACTGCTGATTGTTACATAAAAATATATATATATATATATATATATATATATATATATATATATATATATATATATAATTATATTGTTATATAATAATAATATTATATAATAATAATAATAATAATAATAATAATAATAATAATAATATATATATATAACAATAACAATATATATAAAATGTATATAAAATGTATATAAAAATATATAATTTATATATAATATAAAAAAAATATATATATATATATATATAATATAATAACGTGAAATAGCTCGCTAGTTTAGAGCGTAAGCTGAAGTAGATTTTTTTCCACAAGAGAAGATGAATT
This sequence comes from Puntigrus tetrazona, assembly GCF_018831695.1. NCBI lineage: Eukaryota > Metazoa > Chordata > Actinopteri > Cypriniformes > Cyprinidae > Puntigrus > Puntigrus tetrazona. The sequence continues at coordinate 1,193,842 of NC_056708.1, forward strand.
ATAATTGACAGTTAAACCGTTTCTTAAATAAAGGCAATATGTTTCGTTTTTTTCCCCTGCTGTATCGTCTATACCACACTGAACCCTTACCTCAAAACTGAGCAACGTACCGAACCACGGTGTGTGTGCACCGTTACACTAGTAAACAATCACATAATCGAGACCGTCCTGTAATTCAACATTCAAGAACTATACCGTCCCATTTACTGGTTTATTAAAAACACGCTGACTAATTAGTATTTAATAAGACTAATTGCTTCATACTGGACTTCTTGTAATGGGTTGTTATATCCCAAACACATGACTGAAAGCCTGGTCTTTATTTATAACTCATCCACTTATGACTTCAACACACCCACACGCCAACATTACCAATTATCCTTAATGAACAGAGCGCCAGTCATTACAGGGCTTTCACCAGCCGCCGCGGCCGTTCGGAGATCAGTGAATAAGATCGCTGTCTGATAAGTGCAGTTCTGTCACAAAAGTACAATCACTTCCTACAATTAAGCCTGGCAGCCTAATTCTCCCTACCATAACTCCGACTAAAAAGAGCTGCGTGGTGCTGCATCGCGGCACAAAGGAACGAACGTAACGGGGCGAACGCAATAACCCTCGCTTGTCTTTATCAATATTCCGCTCACTCGTTTACGGTCTAAACAGAGGGCTCCTTTCATCCGTCTAATAGCGTGGCCGGCGAACGCACCAGGCGCAGCCTAATTGGTTAATTCTCCGAGGAGGCAAAGGGGTGACGACCATCAAGGCAGAACAAATCAAAGTACGCTACGCCCCCTCCTTCTTCCTCTTTATCTGCCCTTCTTTTCCCACTATCTCTCCGTCGCTCATAAAAACCGGCCTGGCGATGCCACCGTGCTGGAAACCTCCTTTATTAAATTACGCACACTATCAGTCGGGGAAGCACTCTGCCTTCCAGCCTTTAATTGAATATCTATATCAGCTTCGACGGATTTTTTTTCAAAAGGAGGTCAAACGGGGATTAATTGCTACATGCAATAACATTCAAGTGACCAAAGCGGGCGGAAAAGAGCAAAAAACAACCACGTGTATGTACGTAGCAACTGTGAATAAAATCAATTACTGGCTTTTTCAAGCACTAGCCAAAAAACAGATACTGTCACGCCGTATAATCTGTAACCTCTTATCAGGCCAATGAAAACACAGGTGTTTGGAGAGAAGCAGAAAAATGTGTGCATCCTCAAATACTTTGGCTGAATAAGTTTAGACTAAACCCGCCGGGGAACTCGTGTGTATTTAGTCCTGCAGAGACAGACATTGTCCTTGAAGCCGAGTTCGGCCCTATTCATCCATTCCCGTTCTAATTCATTCACAGCACCTCACTATCACTACTGTCGTTTAAACAAACGCCTAAGTGTTGTGCTCTGAAACTGAAAATAAAGTGTGATAAAAACAGAAAAAGGCAAAGAGCATGCAAAGTCTCGTTCAAACGCCTTACAAAATACCTCCTAAATACGTTTTCTTACTCACAGGCTTCCGTTGCAAATAAAGTTATGAGTCCGCCTCCGAGATACAAATATTAACAAGAGCACGTTTTTGCCCATATAAGAAGGATTTAACGTGAGACGATATTTTCCATAAAAGACCAGATTCGAATATCTGTTCCCAGGTCAACGTTTAATTACTAGATTTGCCAAACTCAATAAATCAAAAGCAGCAGCACACGGCTTCCTATAAACGCTAATCATCTTTGGTTTTAAATACCTTTATAGCTTTATGATGCAAAATGTATTATTTTATAGCGTGTGTGGGTCAGATAATGATTGTTCTGTTCGGAGTGTTTGAAAGGCTGCGGTTTCATTGAGTGTGTGTGTGTGTGTGTGTGTGTGTCTCTCTTTGAATCTCAGATGCCTTACAAGGCCATTCCTTCCCCGTGCCTGTGTTAGATCTGGTATCTGCTCATCCCTGGATCCATTTCCGCTGCTCCTGTCGCCACATCAGCTGCCTTAAAAACACACACACACACGCACGCACACACACACACACACACACACACACACACACACACAGACTGCCTGTTGACACAGCGCAGGGCACTTTTCCATCACACACCCCCTCAAGAGCTCCAGTCCCATTGTGCCCTTGTACTCATGACCTAGTGCACACTTGCACCCTGCTCTCCACTCGCTCCCTTTGATCCCAAAATGGACAAAACTTTTCAGAAAAGGGTTATCAGATGTTGCTTTGAGGTCTCAGCTTAGCAGATCGGACAACTAACAATTACTAAGCCCTATGCAGAAAACGTGGATGGCATCCAGTTATAAAAAATTGAGTTTACAGAATTTTCCCAATTTTTTGGATGAATATGTACGGTGTCTGTACATATTGAGCTGCAAAAAATATCATTTGAATGTGAATTCTGTGTGTTTATACGCAAACGTTTCGTTTACTACACACATAAAAAACCTAAAACCGCTCTGAAAGTCACTTCACGAGCATTTCACCTTTGTTTTTGAGAAAATCTGTCACCGTATCATTTACAAAGAGAAAGTCTCCACCACAGTCCGTCAAAATAAAAGTTTGGTTTAAATTGAATAAACTGTGAAAAGAAACATAGGTCATAACATTATTTTCAAGGAATATTTGTTTTTTTACCAGAATTAACTTACAAAAAAAACAAAAAGTTATTTCTGACAAAAATAAATATAATAGAAAATGATTAAATTATTTATTTATTTTTGTAAAAATCTATTAATTCGAGATGCTTTTGATTATTAAAAATGAATGAAACCATTTAAAATGTAATCCAGAAAATTATAGGAAAACAAGAAACTTGGTAAAATAATATAAAAAGGGGTCTTAAAATGTTTTGTTAAAATTTGAATTCTAAATTGCTTTTACGTAGGTTTTTTGATTTTAATTAATTAGACATGTTTTGTTTTGTTTTTAACCACGAATTTAGAAACATTTACATGGAAAAAATACATAAACAATAATAAAAAAATTATTTTCAGCATGAACCGGTGTGTCCTGAAGCTCTGCCACTAAATGTAAAGCACCACAGCAAACATTAAAATAAGTTGAAATGCAATAAAAACGAGGAACCAGCTTCAACTCCAGCCCTCCTTTTCTCTCCCTGTACTTTTCCGTCAATTCTCCTCTATGCTGTGCAACAAACGGCAGAAATCCAATAAATAAATAAAATAATAAATCTGCAACTTTCTTTGTAGTCGCTTTGCCGTTTGCTAGACTCTAAATTTGTGCTACAAGCCAGTTCTTTTACGGGATTGTTCACCTCTCCTCATTAGTCAGACGGAGTTAAATTCAGCGGCCAAGATGCAACCGAGTCACGTGCCAAATTCAGTTGGCTTAGTGGGACGCGATGCCCATAACCGCTTGCTGTTCAGTTATCGCCAAACCCGAGATAAACAATGTACAATAGATAACGCTGCCTGCGAGAGACCTCAAGCAGAGGGAAGCCTGTTTAAAATACTTCTCTTTTCGGCCAAAAAAAAAGAGAGAGCTTCTTCTTTTCTGTTTGGTTCTCGCTTTCACCAGAAAGGCCGTCTTTGTCGTGCAGACAGTAAATCAGACGTCCTGATGGCGGCGGTGGCAGACGGCAGAGGGGTGCGCGGGCTCAGGAGGAGGAAGTGGGCTTTGGCTCGAGTCGGGCTCGAATTCCCCCTCCGTTAGCAATGTCAGCTTTTCCCATCAGCTCAGAGAGCAGGCCAAGAATAGCTCCGGTCGGTTAGAGAGCGGTGGACGGGGGGGAATGAAAGAAAATAAACGGTGGAGAGAGAGAGAGAGATAGACGGGTGAAGAAAGACTTCATCAGGTGCACGCCACCTCATTCTGTCAATATCCTGCAAATCTATATCAGGTGAGACATGCATGAAATAACGATCCGGGGAAAAATGCTTTCGATCATTTAGCGAGTGAAAACTGTATTTAATAAGTGCATTAAATTAGAAACGCTGGAAATGCATGGTTTTATGTATTTCCAGCTAAAAGAAGCACATATACATTTATTACGGGCCATAGCTGCAGTATTTTAGCAGGTGCAAAGATTTTCCAATTAATTTCTGAATATAAACTCATGCATACAGACCCTTTGTTGTACGTATATACTTTGTGTTCAAATGTCTCTTTTACAATATACTAATGCTGCAAAAGATCTCAAATAAATGGCGTTCTTTTGAACTTTCGATTCAAAGAGTCCTGAAAATAAAATGCGTCACCAAAATATTAAGCGGCACAACTCTTTTCGACACTGGTAATAATCAAGACGCTGAAGACTAGAGTAATGACGCTAAAAATGAGCAAAAGTGTATTATTTTTTAAACACATTCACATCGAAGACAGTTCATTTAAATGATTTTACTGTCATCTCACTCAAATAATAGCCACCTCGCTGAACATAAGGGAAAAATCGAACCACACACTGCACTAAAAAGACTCTCACGTAAAAATGTAATTTATTTAATCATAATAAATTAAGGAGAACGTGTTCGAATTTACCTAGAGTCTGTGATATCGGCCGAGACAAACAATCTTCTCTGTATTTGCATGAAGACGCACCGATGCATTGCATGGGAACGTGCATTAAGAGATTCAACAAGGTCCGCTTTGATTAGATGCTGATCTTAAGATTAACCTAAGAGCGAACGAGCAAGGATGTTAGTAAAGCCTCACAGAAAGACAACAAATTCATAACCGTGTTTATTTAGCCCCTCCGAATCCCCGCAGACGCCCAGCGTGACCTAACGAGGCTGAAAAGTCAGCTACATCTGCCTCCGTCGGCTCCCTCTGCCCTCAGGACGCGCAGCGCACGCAACTCTTTAACGATTATTCAAGCACTAAACCCCTGCAACAGACCGCGAGAGTCAAATTCAGGCCTTCTGGGAGCCCTAGGGGACACAACAGAGAGACAAAGACAAAGAGTGACCACAGACGACACGCATCCGCCCTTTGACCTCCGGAGCATCTGTCACGGCGTCTCTGAGATGAACGCACCTTCCAGATGATCACAGATCAGTTTCACCCACTCTTCTTGAGGGGAAAAGGCCAAGGGAGACGGTCTCACGTCACGCCGCGCAACAGACATCTTTAGACTCTATAACCAACACTGTACGCTCAACGCAATGAACATCACTGCAGTTGATATCGGCGATCTCATGCTTCGGGCTTTGGCACACAAACAGCTCGGACCCGCACAGAAATGAAAAATAAATAAGTTTCAACTTGTCTCTCTCTCGGGGGAATTCAGTCCTCACAAACAAGCGCAATCTTTCGCGTTTCAACCTGAGGCAATATGTGATAGCCACAAGCTATTTTCAGCCAACGTGCCAAGCAATTTCCAAAGCATTTCAGAAGCTGGGCTCACAGCGGCGTGCGTCGCTGACAGAGAACAGCGTGTGTGTGTGTGTGTGTGTGTGTGTGTGTGTGTGAGAGAGAGACGGAAGCGACGCATGAGCTGGTCGCATGAGGAAACATGCATCACAGTAATGCTCTTTGTTCTTGTGAAGGAGAAGTAGATATTCAGGATCGCGCAGATCACACACCAACATGATTATGAAAATCATAACCTTAGTTCATCGCATGTAACAAGTCGACCTTAGATAGAAGCAGTTAAGCTAATAAATGCAAAAAAAATGCAGTTATGATTTGGCAAATAACTCCATAACTCAGTGTTAGCCGACAAAGTAATAAAAGTTTTGCAATTCATGTATTATATATTGATATAATACTCTAATGTCCATTAATTTAGCAATTTCGTGTGTTTCCAGGCCTGCAAATACTAAGGATGTTCGTGGTCGTGGGAATGCTGTGGTTACTATGGTAAACATTCGACTGTATTTTAACCAAACACAACGGACGACGGTTCCCACAAAACCCCACAGGCGTAACGTCTGCCCTATTAGTTTATCAAAGCAACTTTTCACTCAATCAATCAATTCCTCGTTCAGTCATCGCTTCTCGGCTCATACGAGTCAATTATTCCCGAAAGAGCCGACTCAGACTCAGAGGTTCACCCCAGAACGGTTGGACCGATTGAGTCCGACTCGCGGGAACCGATTCAAATGCATCGTTAAAAAAGATCCGACTCGCTAGAAGGACTCGTTCACATCGCCAGTACAGTGTGGATGGGGTGTGAAACTGCGGAAGTCTCTCTACGAGACACCTGCTGCAAGATGATCATCAGCCCCGACTAACCGACTCTACATATCTGTGTCTGCTAGAAAAAGATAACGAAACAAACCCGCGTCTTTAACACGGCCGCTGACGCACTGGCTAACAGGAATAAAACAAAAACGTGATTCTCTTTCTAACAACTCAAAAGTAGAACCGCGCGGTTCACGGCAGCAAGCGAGCGTAAAGCAGAGGCTGGGAAGCTCTTTTTCGGAGTCGGAGAAAGAGAAAGTTACTTTATAAATGAAACATAAACGCGCCCGCCGAGCCGAACGAGCCTCTCAAACTCGCGAAAAACAGCCGCTCGGAGAGACTCGGAAGCGCTACTTACTGGGGAAAGGAGCGACGTTTTAATCCAAGTGTATCCTCGGTGTGGACGAGTCGAGGTTCAGACCAATATAGTGGTGTCAGCAAGACTCGCACTCCGCCTGCTGCCTCTCACTCACGCGCACTGAGATGAATGAGGAACGCGCAGACGCGTGCACGAGCTCAATTCATTATTCACTCGGAGGACAGTCCAGTGTCCTACACAAGTTTCCCAACATCACCTCAGTGTCTGACATTATATATATACATATACACACACACACCTTTCTATCTTTACAAAATAGTTGTTGGTGAAAATATATTAATAGCATGTAGTATATCTAATGTTTTTTCTACAACCTCACACATACCGTTTTTTGAGGGTGCAATTAGGACTAAATGTCCCTGGCGTAGCCTATATTTAAAAAAAAAATTACACAACAAAACCACTGTATCATTTTCCTAAACGCTTTCCCTCACACTTTTAATTAGTAAGAAATGTACTGGAAGCAATTGCCATATCGATTAGGCTGCTCCCGTCACGACAGGGATTTATTTGTGAAATACACACAAACTACGGTGTAGCTGTTAGCGACATTAAATCAGAAGAATACAGACGTTAATACACCTTTCCGGATTGTTAGGAATTATTAAATAGCCTAGAAAAAATAAACACGTTTAGTTGTGCCCCAGATGTGTTTGCATACTCCATTAAATTCAGTTTGGAACATATTCGTCCATATAAAAACACACTTTAAGATGACTGAAAACACACAAGGGGGGTTAGACCAGCTGTGAGAATGACGATTTTTTAATAATTCCTCAATATAGGTCACATTTGCCCCTGAGATCACAGGTGGGTGCAGTTTTTTTTTCCAGGAAAACAGAGAGGGTGAGAAACAGACCCCCGCTTCACACACACACACACACACACACACACACATGCGCGCGCGCGCCGGTGCCGCTGTATTGCACAACACGATCACACGAACGAACGAACGCACGCAAACTTTACGTTGCCCAAGCGTTCCTTCCATTCCTTCGTCTCGCGTAACAGCCCGGTGTTTGTTTCCCTCCTTCAGCCCCAGATACAGCCTGATAAATTATTCAACTACAGCAGATGCAGCAGCGCGACCTCAGCGTGCCCAAATGCAGCATCTGAAAGCGCGAGGTGAAGTTAAATGCATGCGCGTGCATGTAATTCCTCCATCTAAACCCGTCGTCCGAGGAGAGACTGCGTCGCGTTGCCGGAGAGCGTCAGAGAACGCCACGACGGCGTTTGCAGGTACAACTATGAATCGCCGTGGCCGACGGAGGTGCTCGGATCCGCGGATACTGTACGTTACCTAATAACAGCAGCGCAGATGATGTCCTACGTGAGCGCATGACACAACGCGATACGCTTTAAACCCGTCTGCGCGTCCCTGTTCGCCCCGCAGGATCTGAAAGAGTCCCGAACGAGATGAATTACCGTGCTCTCGTTGGCCGCACTCCCCCGCTGGAGCGAGATACCTCCAGTCAAGTGTTTCTTTCTCCGGCGGTCTCTCTATCTGCTTTCCAACTGTCTCAAGTATTTGGACCACGGGCGCGTTCACGTCATGATATGCGCGTGCTCTAATTGGAGGGCTGCTGCTCTGCAACAACTGATACAGCGCCACAGCGCTTCACCTGCTAAACGGTGCTGTCTTTCCGCTTCACGAGCCTTCAGACTAAGTTCATCTGTGGAAATGATGGCAGTTATCCAGATAGTGTGCATATTTAAAGCACGAGCCCTGATCGTTATTATCAAATATTACCAGTGCATTATTACAGACGTGATATCGCTTGCTTATTAAGAATATCAATCAGCTCCCAGACAAGCGCGTGAATCTGATCCATCCAGAGCTCGACTTCATGAACCAATCAAGAGTATGAAAACAGGTATGTGTGCATTGAGAATAAATCAGTACTGCGATTGTTCGAGTATGGAAGGCCACAAGGAATGCAGAGTAGTTTCTGTGAGAGCAGTCTGCTGGAAAAACATCTCTTTGACTGTTTCAAAGCAAGTCTGGTCTCTCCAGTAGAACAACATACCAGTCACACACACACACACACACATGCACACCGCTTACAGTGTTTAAATTCCTGTTCATTTAAAGGGTGTGTTTGTGTGAGCCTCTGCTTACGCGCAAGAACAAAAGAGCATACTGTCCTGAAAGGACAAAGACTACTCTAAATATACAGACATGCAGTGGGATTTCATAAAATAACATTAAACATAATATAACTCTCTATTAAACAGACACCCCTCCCCTCTAGAATAACATAATGCCCCCAGTCATCTATATAAGAGGTGACATAATCTAATAAGCATGCATGTTTTTGCATAAATGCATAAATTAGTGAGCTTCAACCTGCAATATTATAATTCGATTACACAGATCCTCCCTCTGCAGTTTCTAAAATGAGCGTCATAATATACGATTGCGATAAAACGGAGACAACGTGTACCCAAATTACAGCTGCTGTGCAATGATGCAAAAACGATAAGAATGAATTTTCTTAGGATTTTGCCAAGCGGCGACAACACTCCCATGAACCAGATTTTAAAATCAGATTTTATTCCCGTCACGATCCTCAATATCTGATTGGATGACAACGTTGCTGGTAGCTTAGTGGTTACAAACTGGGACTAGTAGCCCATGAGAAACTGTTCCTCTAGTAAGCTGCTTTGGATATTATAGCATGAGATTATAATCAACTCACAAATACAAGCAGTTTGCATCAGGGTTGATTTTTCATTGGTTCTGCTCAACGCAGTCTTATGGCAACCAGAGCATTTAAAAGAGGATCTCATCATGATAAAAACTGGGCATATGTGCAAAAATCTGCAAAGTTTAAAAGCATAAACATAAAGTGTCTAAAACTAGAACTGCAATGCATTACAAACAGTAGCCTGTGTGCATCTATCATAAAAGATAAAGATGGAACATACCATGTTTTCTTTTTTTTTTTTAACTTTGCAAATGCATGTCAACTAACAGTCATTCAAGTATTAGTAGACTGTCTGTTTAATATCTTCTAACACTTTATTTTGATGTGCTCCACAACATACTACGTATCAGAAACTTTGCAAGTGTATGTCAACTTATTCTACTAACCCTAAACCTGCCCTAACCGTTTACTCTGAGAGTTAGTAGACGTGTAGCTGTGAATTATTGATAATTAGTTGACGTGTAGTTACTTATAGTTAGAAGTGGACTATCAAAATAAAGAGCAACCGAAAATACCTGTCCAACCTTGATCAGTAAGTATGCAAGAATTAATAACAAGAGTTAAACAAGTAAAAGCAATAAAAGAACGATTTAACCAAAAACATATTTGCGCAAACATTTCCATAATGATCTAAAACGAGTGCATCCCACGCGTTTCCATTAAGCCCATTCCCACTCAGCTAAACTATACGCACATCCTGAGTTATACGTGTTCCTAGGTCAACATGTTTTGTTGACAGCCTGTGCTCCGACAAAAAACTACCCCATAGGTCATTTGTGCCACAACCTATATTTACATTTTTAAATTAGGCGCCCTCTAGCAGGCGTAAAAATAATGTCGCGTTTTGTCTGTCGTCATGAAATGACGTATGATTGTCATTGCCGGTCAAAATTCATTTTAGATTCAGTTTTATTTAAATGCAAATGCAACTTTTACTTGGTGTTATTTGTACGAATAAGCGCGCCTAACCCCATACCTAAACCTACTCGTTACAAAAATCCTGCAAAATCATAAATAGTAGCACATTTACGTTTTGTGAACATCTATGCCCTCTGGTTTCAATCTCATGATCCCGTCTTATCATATAACACAATACTCTACAGACTGAGCTACAGAAAGCCCGAACTACAACGCAGCTAAAATAGTAAAAATGTGTTATGCTCATTAATGGTTCCTATATCAGGGATCTGTGCATCTTGGATCTTGTCCTAGGAACCCGTTGAACTCAGCAAAATCAGATTCTGCAAATCTATTCGTAGGGCATGGCGAAAAATTACTGCACTGTGACGTTAATGAATTTTTTGTATGACTTCATGCATATACGGTAACACTTTACATTAAGGTTCTCTTTGTGAAGAGTTTATAAAAGTGTTTATAAATGCCTAATAACTCATTCACAAATGCATTATAAATCGCTGACAGGCAGTTAAACCTGCCTAATGTTTATAACTCATTAATAAAGGGTTCACAAGCACCACTCACATTTGCACAATATACAAAATTCGGTTGCTTTTTCATAGGTGAATAATTGCAAGGAAGCTTCCAAAAAGCAGCCGAATGGTTATTTCGTCGAGTCGTCCATATGTGGCAAGCACCACTCCTCCGTGTCTGGATGCCCAAGACTGACAATCGGGTTGTGTGTCCCCATGGGGCTTCCATCCTGACCTACCAAACCCAGAACATACAGTCCTCCTCTCTTCCCTACCTGAAACACAGCGGGACAAAAGCGGCACAGATGGCCAGCACTCTCTCCATCCCCCCTGCCTCCCCCTTCCCAACCTCTCTCTCTTTCTCTCAATACGACCGCTTCCCTCTTCAATCGTATCACAACAAGCCTGACATTCAACACCGCCCTCAGGAGTTAGCTTTTATCTGTCCTTCTTGAGGAGGTTAGGATTGTAAAGCTAGGCACCGATGCACTTCCCTCCTGTCTGCTGACACCAGTTCAACTAAATGCACTGAGAGGATTTCCACATAAGGGCCTTCTTTAGTTCAGTCGAAGGTCCAGACAACCTTGCCAATTTTCCAGTTGCATCAGGACCATTCCAGATGACTGGCCCCTCGTGGCCTGGAAGGACGGGTGATGTTAGACCTTCACAGGAGGAGATAAATACAGAGAGAGACCGGGAAAGGGGTAAGAGTGACAGCTGGGTTGCAGGCCCCTGCTATGTCCTGACCTAAATGACAGGTGGCCATTTCAAAGCTGAGAGTCTGGGGAAGATGCATGAAAATAACCAGGGGACTAGCTTGAAGGAGACGCACCTATGCAGAATCAAGAAAAATCGGTTCATCAACAAATCCGGACTCGTATTCATGAGAAAACTCGTAGAAATGTGGGCGTTTCCTCTTAAAATGAAAGAAAAGATCCTAGTAAAGAAATAAGTAATTCAGAAAGCATCTTAACCCTTAAAAGGGGTCTTATGGTCCGAAATAGTTTGGAGTGCGGTCGAGGACTTTGGCAGTGGAGAAAATGGCCGAAACATGAAGAAGGAGAAGAAATGTGTTACACACAATGTATGACAGTTACAGCACTTTCAGAACTTTATTGTTTCGATGTTCATTTCCTGTAAAATACATTATGTGTCACAGCATGGTAAAAAATAAAGAATATATGTACATCGTGTGTGTGTGAGAGAGCACAAGGAAAAAATACTCTACATTGTGAACTACATTGTGTGGCAGAGGAATAATGTTTTTATTTGTATCATTACAATGTATTTGCTCTGTTTTATTTCGTGAAACCTACTATGTATACGGAATAATCGTTTTATAAAAGCAGTAAGCCTCGTAAAGCTATGGTTTACAGTGAATTCAGAACAGCTTAGCTTCTTGGGGCTTATTGCTTTATTGCATCATGGTCGCTATTTTTTTGTCTTGTTCAATGTGGTCTACCAGCCATCACCATGATCCCAACAATTTAGCTGATCAACCACATAAAGCTCCTGAAGGGATACTATCCGGTAGAGTTTAGCTCCAACACAGTAGTAGTGAGGCTGAAGACCCTGACTGATTGCTTGGTCTGGCCCCAACATTTAGTTTCAGCTGGATTTTACAGAAGAGTGCTGTTGGGTCCCTTAGACATTTCTGTCCATTAGATTTTGCCCATCTTGTGGTGTTCAGGCTAGTAAATAATGAACATTCAGCAGATGCTCTCTTACTGAAACATCAACAGTCGGAACCTAAAGGACAAATCCACTATCAAAATAAACATTTCCTGATATTTTATTCAGCCCCAAGATGTTTATGTCTATTTTCCTTCGGTTGCAAAAAAGAATAGTTTTGTTTGAAGAAAACGTTCCAGGATTTTTCTCCATATAGTGGACTATAGAGGAATAAGGGTCTTTATCTAGTGAAATGACCAGGTATTTTGTGAAAAAAACTTCTTTAATCATCAATCGCATGTGCATCTTCACTCGTAACGTAATCCTGTTGGAAACTAACCATTCGTTTTTTGACTTTGTACTTTTTTTTACATTTTCTCCTCCAACTTTAAACTCATTCTATATCATTCTTTTAACATTCATTGTAAAGACAATTTGAGCTTTTTTTTGCATGTTCTCTTTGTAAACAATGGGTTGGTACATCCGCCTCTGTCATACATGATCTTTCCAATATCACCCAATAAGAATGCACATATGCATCGCAGAGCTAATGCCAGCTTAGTATTTGTGATTAAAACGTGTATAACTATAACTATATATATATATATATCTATATTCTGGAAGTGAACTTATCCTTGAAGTGTTGATATCACCTAAACAAAAAGTCCTCGATTCATAAATTTAAGACGTCAGATGGAGCTTTCTGATGATGTCTTTCATACCTTTCTGCAGCTTGTTCATTACTTAGAAGTCAATGCCTCCCAGTTTTCATGCAAAATATCTTAAATTGTGCTCTAAAGATGAACTAAGCTTTTATGTGTTTGGACAACATGGGCGATTAATGACAAAGTGTTCATTTTGGGGTCGAGTAACCCTTTAGGAAGTGATGACTTTAACCTACTTTACTCACAGATGCTCAAGAGAAGTATAAACAAGTTTAAGGTGACTTTTAGGACGAGCCCTTAACCATATCTGCATTCTCGTAATCGGAAAGAGAGGATGTTGGGGGAGGGGTGGCGCAAGCACCACCTGGCCATCCACCCGGTGCCAGGGCGGCCGGAGTCACGCTGACATTCACCAGATGGTAATGGCCAGCGTGGCACGAGCGGCGGGCAGCAGCAGCGGAGAGGTGCCCACGAGCCCAGCGGGCGGCACAGAGACGGAGACAGGGGCGACGGGGAACGAAGGTCCGCTGGGCGGCAAACACAGACTGCGTGCGTGAGAAAACAACAACACTTGTCTGATCCCCTCATCAGTCTCTGCTTTTAATTTCCAGCAGATGCACAGTGTCAACAACCTTCCCATTCAACAGGTCTGGTACGCAGTGTCAGCTGTCGGCGGTAAACGGACACTGTTTTGTCTCGACATGATTGATGAATCTCTCGTCTCGTATAGAGAAGCAAGGCCAATAGGAAAAGAAAAGTGGGTTATTTGGTGCGGTTCCTGAGTTCCTGTGTGTGGGTGTTAGATGACACATTTTTGGATACCTGCTTTGTCGATGTTTTCTAATTTACTTCTCCTTTTTGTCAGTGTCTCTGTCTGTTCTTCTTTCCTTGCAAACACGCACATACATACACACCTGTCAACCACCTTACAGAAAGTCTGGTAACTGAGTAAAGCTTCATAATGAAAATCTGTCACCATCAATGGATGAAAGCGAGTTCGGACTCTTCAGACTCAGGCATTATATTTCAGAACGTTCCCATCAGCTCCTCCTCATTGTCTGTTATTGACCCTAATCTGAGAGACATTGAAAATGTACCAATCCTGTTATTCTAAAAGAAAAATAGAGAGAGAGATGAAAAACAAGAAAAAACAAGCTATGTTCTAATTAACTACTGCCTATGAGGCTACTCATGCAGATGAATGAACAAGTGACTGATTCGGGAGGCTCTATGCAAAGAGCAACACTTATAGCACTCCTTATGCAAAGTGCAAAACTGGGATTTTAGCTTTTTGGAAACATGACGAAAAGAGAAAAATTCGAAAGAACAAAACAATAACACCAGAAAGCAATTACAGTAATCTGCACTTTCCTGTTGGGCCAGATCAGTTTCTGTTTAGATGAGGAAACAAACAGACCTGGAAAGAATGTGCAACGTATGAAAAAACGGTAAAGCTACTGCAAGCTCCCTAACTACCCTACTGCACGGATACAGCTGTTAGTAAAAAGTAGCTACACTATGCTAGGCTAGGCTAGGCTACGCTATACTGTACTATCTGTAAATAACAGTTTATTTTGAGAGTCCACTTTAGACATTCTATTAAGTATAGGTTACTTTAGCCCCTTCACACATTAAAACCAACACGTTGCTGTAAAAATACCTAAATGACTCGTAAATAAAAAAATGCTCTGTTTTGCTCAGGCAGCGATGGTCGGGTTTTTTTTTTTACCAGTAAAGCACCCTTCACAAATCAGTTTCAAAATGTCTGTGACATCGTTAACTGGAAATGACCTCCCTGTCGGTGTTTTGTTGACATTTTCGTTTTTGTGTCAAATGTTCACATTCATACAGATGACTTTGGCCCAGAGACGTTGTTTTTTGACTAATTCAGACCGAACGCCTGGAGTAAAGACGTCATCTGCATTAGCATGCTATGATTGGCCCGGAGTTGACGTCTTATGTCAAAGCACTCTTATACTCTTATACTCTGCTTACATCGCTAATTCACACAGAGCACATTAACAGTCATTTACTGTTAATGTTACTTTTCTTACCGGTAAATTACCGGTATTTTTGAAAATGTCCTGTTCACATCTCTTAATTCTATTTTACCGTAATTTAACAGTAAATACTGTAAAAGTCGCCACTACATGCCAACTAGACTGTGTGTTTAAAGGGATAGTTCACCCAAAAATAAAACCCTGTCATTAATGCGATCAAAGTCCATAAACATAGTAATTGTAAAAATCCACGAGAATACTTTTTGCGCACAAAGAATGCAATAAATAATCTTTTATTCATCATGCGTCACCCTACAGCTGTATACACTGTTTACCCATGTGATACTCTCCAGCGTCAAGGTGACACGGAGAAGACTAAACGTTAAATAAAGCTGTTATAATAGCTGCAGGTCTCACGGCTGTGGAGTGACACGAAGGTGAGTAATTAATCACAGAATTTACATTTTTGGGCGAACTATCCCTTTAACATCTGCTCACGCTTTATTTTCATGGTCCACCAGCAGAACTTTTACTGATATTAATTAACCTTGCAAGTACATCTCCACTTATTCTCTTAAATCTGATCAAAACCACATCGATCAAACACTCAGAGAGTTAGTTGATGTGGCCATAAACTATATATATATATATATATATATATATATATAGAGGTAACCAGCTTAGGCTGTATATATATATATATGTGTGTGTGTGATAAAGAGAAAGTTTGAATCTCTTCCTGCCGGACGTTGTACTTCGATGAGACTGAGGAGCTCATAGTTTCAGTATTTCCTTGACCCCCTTAGCTTAGCATACCCTAACTGTCGAGGAACAAAACTGTAAGACCACCCCCTCCCCTATTCTACAAGACCGAAAGACCTTTCATCTTCTCTTTTTCATCCTCCATTTCTGTCTTTCTCTCAGGAGTCACTTCGGCCCTCAAGCCCACACTCTATCACTTCAAAGGATGAGCAAACAGCGAGGAGAGGGAGGGCGAGCGGCCGATTTTGATCTGACAGTCAAGCCGGAAATAAGACAATAAAAACACACGACAAAAGCCCACTACTTCAGTTTCACAAACAGGCTGAGCTTGAAGAGAGCGTGACACATAACCTACACTTTATGCAAAGAAAACGGTTTATCTGTGATTTAACCAAAGACACGTATGCATTATGAGTGTGCGGCCTAAAATGAAGGAGGCTGTGAAGAAAAATATTTGTAAACTAAATAATTGAAACAAAAAAATGCACTGTTATAATATATAATATAATATAATATAATATAATATAATATAATATAATATAATATAATATAATATAATATAATATAACAGCATTTCTACCCAATATTAGAGAAACGTTTTCATGTTTTTCGTGTATTAAATGTATTTATTGTGATATTAATTTATTGTGATATTAATATGATAAAAGTATGATCTGTAAAACATTTAAAAATATATATATTTATTGTATTTTTAAAAAAATGCATATCTACCTAATATTAAAATAAGAAAAAAAATTTAATAAAAATGTATGTTGTTATTCGACCCCCAAAACGCAGATATAATTATTATGCAAGCGAATGAGGATACTGGCAAGGAAAATCATAATCTTTTACAAATAAATAAAAAAACAATGCGATTTCATTTCTACAGAGGTGGAGAATTTCTTCATTAGAGTCGTGTTTCGTTGCTTTGAGAAGTATTTGATAGGCTAGTCGAGGGTGTGTTGTGGTCAGTCTCTTTCCATCCCTCACACATTGCCATCCATAAATACACATCTTTTCTCTTCAGCATGAGCTTTCCCAAACCAGTTTATACAACCACACTGATACAAACACTCATGTACACAGTAGTTTTTTATTTAAACATTATTAAACGGAAACAACATCTCCGCAAGCACCAAATTAGGTCTCACGCCTCAATGAAGCCACCGAGAGCATGAATCATGACAAACCCAAACCTTGAATAGTTTGTGCCCTAGCATGAGTCACAGCGCTTAGCGCAGACCGCCGCTTGGTGAAGTTAGCTGTTAGCATACAGAAGAGCACTTAATCTCCCCGTCTGTGAATATCCATCCTCCAGATACACACCAGACTCTCATGCAACCTACACAGAGAACTCTCTTCCAGAGAGACAGACACTCACTCGCGGGTCACGTTACGTTATGCCTAGCCTCGCCCTCAGAAGAGACGCCTACGAGCCGCCCGCAGACGCTTCACAGACCGTCTGATGCTTATTACACACAAAATGC
The DNA here is from genome assembly GCF_018831695.1 of Puntigrus tetrazona. Taxonomy (NCBI): domain Eukaryota; kingdom Metazoa; phylum Chordata; class Actinopteri; order Cypriniformes; family Cyprinidae; genus Puntigrus; species Puntigrus tetrazona. The sequence continues at coordinate 1,211,085 of NC_056708.1, forward strand.
CAAGAGCTGAGTGAAATCGCCGGTTCTCATTGGCTGGATTCAGCAGGATGCTTTCGTCGGCCCATTGGGAAACCGAGGTTGCTACAATCATCCCTTCGAAAAAAGAACTACCTGATATTTTTTGATGTTGTATCTTCATTCAAAGGGATCTCGAGCTGCCCTAAACCTGTTTGACTTTCTTTCTTCACCTATATATTAAAAAAAGCTATTTTAAAGAATGTTATGGCTGCAGCAACACTGGACCCCACTGGCTTTCATTAGCTATGTTTGAATTTTGGGATATGGTGTAAATAACTCTGGAAGCGTGTAAAACAAGGCAAGATGTGCATAACAAATGATGTGCTCAGTTGAGGCAGGTCATGTTTTATCTGAACAACATGTTACCAATAAATTCCTCGATGACAAAAACACAACTTCGCTTCAACAGATCATCTCAGACCATGATTGGACTCAACCAATCTCATTACACAACATCTCAAATGTTACTTTAATAATTTCCTCATTAAAATGATTTAGTACGATCACCTCCTATAATGCACCTAGTACATAAAGATGTATTTTGTCCAATTAGATCACAAGCAGACATGCCTGTTTACATCCGCATATCTCTTTTATCCACTTTCAGACACTTTTTTTTGCTTATTTAGGTAGAAGGTCAATAGGTGAGTGTATGTATTGACCTTCAGTTTAATATCGCAAAATAAGTTGTGCAATTTACTCACAAATACAAATAGAGACAATAGTTTAGAATAAGTGGCAGTAGAGCAGCAGAGAACGCAGTCAATTTTTCACCTTCATCATTTTAAAGGGGTCATTTTCCAGTTGATTTGATTCTTTGGGGTTTTAATGAAAAAAAGTCTATAACACACTTTGTTAAAAAAAGTAGTAGTGTATAAAAACCTTCTTTACCCTTGTCAAAATCAGCCCTGTTTTCATCAACCCATTCTAGTCCGTGTTTCTTTAAATGCTAATGAGCTCTGCTGACTCCGCCCCTGTCTTCTGTGGAATGATGAGCAGTCTGTAAACATCAGGCTTATTAGCACATTATTAGGAAAGGTGGTTTGCAAGATTCGTAAAAACCCTTATACTCCCTTCATCTGTAGATAAAGCTGGATCATGAATGATTTGTGTGAACAAAATTGCATTCCCTTCAAAACTAAAGTAATGTTAATCCTCGGTGTCTTCAGCGGCTCAGATGTCTTATATTTATTATTATTATTTAATATTATTATTACGTCCAACAACAAAACACCTCGCTCTATTAATCAGAGACATCTTGTCTTCTGCACCGGAGTCGACTGATGACAGATCATTCAGGGCGGGGCTAAGATAAGACCGGCCTGTCAATCAACTGTCGTGGGCGGGGCCTGTGCAGAACTACATCAATCCGACAGGAACCTCAGAACAGCCTGATTTAAGAAAGAGGATTTAAAAAAAGATATTGGGTGGATTTTTCATCATAGGGTGGATAGTGGATAGTGATCATGAGGAGCAGCAGCGCTATCATCCTGCCCAAGCGTATTAAACAAAGAACACTTGAACATAAATCATTTTCATAAAAACTATACCTGAAGGTCATGTGCAGCACACTCAAAGGCAGATCAGTATAATAACTGATATCAGATATCAGGTGTGTTATAGCATTTTAATTTTCTTTAATAGGCACAGGCTTTGCAGCAACTTTCATTTTTATTATTAAAACTTGACCATTAAGTGATTTTGTTCTCCTGGACACGTGCTGTATTTGCAAATGTTTATGCAATACTATAATTCTCAGCTTAAGTTAAACTGGATGGAAAATATATAGACAAAAAACACCAATTTTTTTTTCGTTTGGACCACCACGAGTGAGTCAACGATTGCTCACTTGGTGCCAGACCGATGATAACTTCACAAGGTTGCGATAGAATAAAGCGCGATACTCTAAATATGGGAAGAAACTGCCCTCCTCCTACATGTGCATATGCGTGACGTACGTGAATACCTATCTGACATCAAGAAAAGCGGATGACAATGATTCGCACTCAAGGGGGTGGTTCGTATAGGGATTATATAAGTGCTCCGTGATTCATATTTCACTTCTGCGCTATATTCTGTTACATGGCTGCGTGTTTTGCAGGTTTTCTGTGAAGAGACCAGCTCTAATTGAGTGCCGGCGAGTATTTGTGTCTTCTGTGGATGCTCAAATGAGGAATGGATGCTGGGCTCCTCTGGGGCCGACTGCAGGTATTATTCAGCGATAGGAAGCTAAAATAGAAGTGAGAAAAGAAGACAAGAGAAAATTAGCACTTTTGGTGTGGAGATAATATGTGTTTGTGTGTGTGTGCAAGTGTTTAACCTAATCAGACCAAACATTCCTGGCGACAAAACCCTCAAAACGAATAATTTGTTCATTCATTTTCATGCGTTGTGCATTGTGTGCAGAACAGACTGACATGTAAGTATTTATCCACAGAAAACATTCCCTTCAGGCTGTAGCTTTCAAACACTCGTGCGTGTTTAAATAAGCCAGGCGCATTTGATTCAATGGTGTTTTACATCTCTGGAGTGGAAAAAGACACGTCACGACTTTGTGTGGCATAACTAAATACACACAAATCATTTTCTTTTATGGGTAATGTTTAAGTTAGTGTTGTCAGTATAATTTGGTGAATTTGATTAAACCCAAACATCAGTTTGAGTCCGTCAGTCAATCAATCACAATATCGTATAAACCAAATTGAGCCTGCTTGTGTTCTTTTTTCCACGGCTATAAATTATAATCCATTTTAGATCTGAAATATTAAATTATTTTCGCAATAAGCAAATAAATAAGTACATGCAAAATAAATATTATGTATTTGTGTATTTGTGTAACATTTTAAATAATTTGCTATAACATATTAAATATTATTATTCATTTGTTTGTATTTTATTATTTTAATTTTAAATGCAGTAATGTAACGAGAACTTTCTGGAAAATAAAAAAATCTTTTAGAAAAATTTGTGGCAATGGAAAATACATTACTGGTGCTAAAATAGTTTATAATTATGCATTATGTTAAAATATATATATATATATATTTATTTTTTTTTTTTTTCATTTCTTTTAGTTCTTAAAAATATGACTGAGACAAGGCTTCTGACAGGTTTTATAAGATTTATCCAATTAATTTTATTTGAAAACAATACTAAACTTAGATAACTGTGTTCAGTGTTGCATGATATTTTTCAATCAGCATTTGCTCTATTGAGAATTGAAACAGATTTCTAGCAATCTCAAGCCAAAGCAATATCTTACTTATTTACCCCTGGCCTGGCTCCACACACACACACACACACACACACACACACACACACACACACACACACACACACACGCACGCACACACACGCACACACACACACACACACACACACACACACCTGAGCTCCCTAATGGCAGCCCTGGCTTTGGATCTCTTACACTTTGATGAAAATGAGCATGAATATTTACACACTCAGGATAATCCACTTTTAATGTGGCTGGGCCATTAATCGGCTAGCTTTATTGGTGAGACTCGCTCGCCTTGTTTAAACGCGCTAATTAGCGCCACATTTAGAATGGCATGTGCCGATCCTCTACTGACGATGATGGAAAAAACGGCGGAAGACACTTATTAAACGAGCGAAGCGCGAAACCAAAATAAAATGCACGCTTCAGTTGAGAAGACAGCTTGTTTGTCTGGTTTCACATTTACACAGGTAAGACAGGTGAGTGAGTGGGTGTCCATAAACACACACACACACACACACACAAAGAACACGTGCACCTCAGCATTAAGTCTCTTTCAGCATTTGTTTACTCCAGTAGAGCGGCTTTGTAACGTTAGCTTTGGCGGCCATTATGCAAAACCCTCAAGGCCGCTCGCTTTCGCAGCTCATTCTTCACCCCGGATTTGAATATGATTTTCATTCAAATGGGATTCTTCTGTTTTTTTCCCTCTTCCACACGCTCCTTCCCTTCCTCCGCTCCTCTCTCACTCTCTCATCCTCTGCTTCTTTCAAGTGTCTGCGCCACAGAAGGAAATAAACAACTGAACTCCCATCAGTCAAGCGCTCTCAGCGAACAGAAGGACGCCGGCGTGCGTGTCTGTCTGCGAGCAAGCCGTGCCATATTAGCAAATGATGAGCTTTCTCCTTCGTAACCTGCGAGCGATGCTCCCGCCACATTCCCAGACTCATTTGGATTCCCAGATGAGCATCGGGAATCAAGTGTAATCCCGCTAACTCTCTCAGGCGTGTGCCTATCTTCTCCATTATCCACAGGACCTGACGCGTGTCTGGAAGCTAAACATAGCTGCCCTTCGGCCTGCCGCTGTCTGCCTGGCAGTCTCACTCCCGTCTGACCCCTCCGGCCGTGTCGCTGCCATAATCGCACCGGATGAAAGAGTCCACACGTACCGTACTCCGTTTCGGGCTTTTTCATTCTGTTCTGTTATTTTGAAACAGTGGAGAATGAAAACGTTCAGTGTTGGGCACGTTGCTTTAAAAAGTTACAATGTTTCTGTGGGACACCTATGACCTATATTATTACAATCGCCCCGTACTATTTTTTATAGCATTATCATATGATATTGTACTAATTTAGCATTATAAGATGATATTTTCATAATTAGAATAATTTGTTGACTGAACTTAGGACTGGTGGTGGTGCTGAGGATATTGCTTGTCATTTAATAATTGAAAAAAATTGTGATACTACGAATTCCACCACTAATAACAATATAAATACGCATTGGGATTGGGTTCATGAATATCGCTCTGTCTGTGTTTGCTTAAACTGATTTGCTGAAACCAAAAAAGGGACAACAATGGGTGAGCGCCGCCAACCAATAAGATTGTTAGTAGCGCATTAGCTCCGCCCACTACCAGAGAAACCGGCAGTTCTTAAAAGCTGAATATTTCCAAAGGAACTCTGTTATTTTCACAGGAAATACAACAAAGAATATTGTTTATATGAAGCGCGTCAGGTCAGGTTTTATATAAGACTCTCTAGCTCTGTGTTTTATTGGAGTGTGTGAGTGTGTCGAAGCGTCAGCGGCCTTTTATTGTCATTGGTATAGTTGGAAGTCATTGTGATGAAGTTTTTTGAGATATAAAATATGCCGTTCTGAGATGGGGGGAATTATTGCTAAAGGGGCAATTCTGTATACATGCATAATCCGAATCGTGGGCGGAGTTAAATAGGCAGCGATTTAGAACCGGTGGGCGGGGCTAAGCAGCTAGTGATGGAAAAGCAGGTGTTGATCTTCTGCATCTTTTGTGTTTAGCCACACTGTTGTGTCATGAAGTGGCACATTCCAAAACCCGTTGTTTTGGCTTCAACGATCTATCTTTTTATAACTCTGTGACCTCTTATATATCGAAGCAGGATCAAGGCAATTTTGATTTCTCAGTTCATTACCCCTCCAACGGCAGGGTAGACGATTTGGTGCTGGTCGACAGTCTCTTCACATCTCAAAAGCAATCATAAAGTTGAGTGGTCTAAATGTATTTATATGTATTTGTTTCATCTGTAGAAAGGCGTTGGACCATAAAGTATTCGTCCAACCATATTCCTCGGTCCGAGGGAACACCTCTGCGATCACTGTTCGAGCACATTCATTGAGTGAGTGAGAGGGGAAGGTCTTATTGCTATAATATGATGCGCTTTGTACTGTAAATATTTCCCCAGCGGTGAATGAGACATGAGGATATCTGACAGCTCTGCGTTCAATCCTCCACCAACGCCATCTCCCTTCATACCGCTGGCTCTGGAGAGTGTGATCTTATGTTTTCGAACCATCAGTGGCCTTTTATTTGTCAGTTTTTATAAAATGCACATTTAAGATTTGAAGCACACACAAACAGACAATGTTGCAAACGGTTCAAAACAGACCCATCAAAGGTCAATACAAGTATTCAAATAATCTCATCAGCATAGAGATGCTCCACCTGCTCGTTTATTCTGACATCCTTCAGCTCCACATTTTCTCTCCGCGGTTCAGTCTGGTGGGACATCTGAGCTTGACGTAACGTCTCGTGCTTGATAAACCCATCTCCCCATTCCCTTGTCCCTCTTATGGATGATTTGAGCATGTAAATTAAGTGAGATGTTTGGTGAAAGAATTATGGGTAAATCAATTAAGACTCAGACTAATGGGGAAGGGCAGTAACCCACTTAGCTCAGCTGTTGCAACTGAGAACTACGGAAATCTGATATCGAGTTTGACAAGGGCAACATCTGGTCTGCTGCACCGCAACAGATGCAAGACGAGAGAGGGAGAACTGGGAGGAAAGAGAGAGAGAGAGAGAGATAGAGAGATGGATAGCGAGGAAGCAAAGCAAGCGAGGTGAGAAACACAGCGTATATGTGGTGGTGTATCAGTGATCGACAGACACTCTGGCTGAGGTTCAGTTCTCACCTCCTGGTGATGATTCTATCTGAAGCTGACACTGAGATGTGTTACCGCATCAGCTCCTGTCGCTCTTCTTCACTCCTCTTCCTCTCTCTCGCACCCTGACAGGGTTTTGTCTTGCTTCCCAGTTTAAAAAAAGAAAACGAAACGTTCCTAAAATAACCTAAAATTTACCTGTGAAGCAAAGTTGTCAAATGATCTGTTTTAGAAAACATAAGCTATCTTGAAGGAGACCCACTGTAAAAAAAAAAAAAAACCAGCAACCAGCTTCAGCGGATTTTCCCAGCTTTTGTTATGCAAACTTAAAACAAGAAGTTGAGAAAACTCAAAAATAAGCCTCTTTTTACAATCCGTGTCTGTGATGTTTCAGTTCAAAATACCCCACAGATAATTCATTATATAATTGAGGAAGCAGAAACATGCTGTTTTCTTGTGTGTCTCTTTAAATGCAAATGAGCTGCTTCTCCCCGGCCCCTTTTCCAGAACAGGACTGTGCCTTTACATCTCATTCCTCGCATTCACTGCCAAAAAATCATCTGTTTGGTATTTGAGTGTTGTGTCTATCTCACTGATACCATGCGTTTTAAACAGTTTTCTGAGAGCACTCATCTGAAGCACACGGGATGCGAGCACTAAAATAAGCTCTCTTTCACATCCTATTGTGCTGTCAAACACACACAAGGTACAACAACAGTCGGTTATGTCTGTGAAGATAAACAGCTGGGAAAGAGATCTGCGTGGAGCGTAATATACAGCAAATACTTGTCTTTCATCTCCTCCGAGGCTCGGACTCATCAGGGCACCCAAAGACAGAACAGTTAGCTTGCCTTGCTTGAACGTTCCCCGTGTCGTTCGAGCCGATACACTGATGTTGCTCGCGAAAACACAATGGCTGCACCGTGGTTGGAAATTTGCTGATTAAGGAACAGCGATGTATTTACTGAGAAAGGCTCACTGGGTCGTTCTTTTTCACATTTTCTGAGCTGGTAGAGGAACTCAAACATGCAAAAATTCAGTAATCAAAGGATAGCAATCAAAAGTTTTTGACTTGTGTGCAAACAACCACCTAGCATCCAATAACGCAGCCTTGCTACCACATAGCAATACACCAAAACCACTGAGCATGTTAGCAACTATACAGCAATGCACTGAAAACACTGATAACAAACACCTAGCAGTGCACCGCGCTCTTTTCCCTCCTTGTCTTTCTTAAAATACACAATCAGTTCTAGCATTAAAGTCGGTGAGACCTGCTCCCTCTCTGTCTGGTGCTGGTGTTCCTGCGGAGAGGCAGACACACTCACACACTTCAGAGCTGAGCTGCTGATATGACAGGCTGAAGTTGAGAATAAGAGCGGGGGGGTGAGATGAGAAAAGAAAGATAACATCTGAAGTGCTGAGCGCTGCATCTGCGCCGGCCGCTGAAGAAGAGCCCACACATATTGTCATTAAACACAAGAGACAGGCCACTGAGGTCAGAGTGCTGACCCCTAATGAGAGACAGCAGAGAACAGACCGTCAGACTCGCCTGTACTGAGACCAGATTACTACACACACACACACACACACACACACACACACACACACACACACACACACACACACACACACACACACACACACACACGCATACAGACACACACACACACACACACACACACACACACACACACACACACACACACACACACACACACACACACACACACACACACTTTACTGCTCTGTGGTTGCTCTTTCAAAGTCCTAAGAGATCTTGGTTGTTTCACTGAAGTATCCATTTTCTCTGAAAATAATCCCATAAAAAAATTAAAAATAGTTCCCATGGGATGAGTACAGAATAAATCTATAAAATGAGAGTCAGCATAAAAACCAAGAAAAAAACAACAACAGACAAACAAAAAAAACAGAATTACTGTTTTGTGATGTTCCCTTGGTTGATTTATATATTTATATTATTTCTATTGATGTATAAATAACAGCGTGACATGACATACTGCAAATCAAAAGTTCATATATAATGAGCTGCTATGAAACATAAAAACTAGCACGTTTACATATTTAGCATGATCATCTATTACAGTATTTCAGAATATTTTGATTTAGCTTTTATTTTACATTTTTAAAGTTACAATTTAATTTTATTTGCTTTAAGTCTTGAAAAGCTGACAGACAGCACCGGCATTTTTTTGGTTTGTTTGTTTTCATAAAAGTTTCTTTTCCCTAGAATATATTATATATTATACATAGAATACATTAAATGCATTTGTTGTATGAATATCTCAACATGCAATACGCAAAAAAGAAAGAACCGAGCCTCTAATTTAAAACAAAACAACGACAAAAAAAGCAAAAGCTGAGTAAATCATTTTCAGCGCCTGCCTTTGGATTGGTGCCTTAATTTGGATTTGCACTTCCTTGCATCTGCTATCTATTTAATGCTTGATGATCACGTTGTTTTACATATGCATCTATCCGTGACCGCTTGTTTCTGCTTCTTCACAAACACTTCGCTTAGCGATTGTTTTTGCAAAAGACAGCTGTGACAAAGAATGTCGATGAATAAAACGATGTCGCTAAATAACATGCAACAAAACAATGTGATCGGACCATCAGAATGCTGCGGCATACAGCTAATTAACATATTAGCAACGTCATGTTTGAAAATAAAATGTTGTCACACAACAAAAGAGAACTGAAACATTGAGCAACACAACAAGTGTTTTTATCATCAACGCTAGATGCAAAAATGAAAGGAATAAATACATTTAAAGCTCAAATCACATGAGCCAGTGTTTTATTTACAATAGAACACAACTAATAATTTAAACTGAGAAATGTAAATATTTTATGCCCAACATGAGCTCTTCAGATATGATGATGTTCATCACAGTGTAGCGTCTTCTTTTCCAAACAGCCTGAAGAACATCGAGGTTCTGGAGATTTGGTGTTCAGTTTGGTCCCATTCTTACCTGATGTAGGTTTCCAGCTGCTGAAGGGTTTGTGGTAATTATTGTTTAATGATACACGTAATGTTCTCTAAAGGTGAAAGATCTGGACCGCAGCAGGTCACTTCTTCTGCTACGAAGCCATCGGTGGAAAGAGTACTAAGAAATTGCGCTTCAGTACTGTAGTATTATTTTTCTATTTTTACCCAAAATGAGATGACGTGAGCATAATGGAGTCTGTCCAGTAATGTCTGTTTTACAGGTGAGACCCAGGGAATCTCTCGTATGAGCAGATGCATCAGATGACAGATAGATACAGCAGACAGAGACGTGGAAGATGATATTGTATCACAGTATACACTTTTATTAAAAAATATATTCTGTCACGCTGTGATAAAAAGGAGCTTCAAACTGTGTCAAACATGACTGGTGTTATACAGCGATTTAGAGCGAAACACGACATTAGTCTTATTGCCATGTTTGTAATATTAATAAAACATAATATCAGCAGAGAAAACAGTCTGTGATTCTTCTTGATTTGAATGTTCCAATATCAAAATAAGAGCATTTTATTTAACATGTTAAACCTTATCAGACTTGGGTATCCAAAATCTATTGCAATTATCCAATGAGATGCTTCAGGTGAATGAATGAATGAATGAAACACACTGCACGAGAGTCTTCGGCGCTCGTTTTGGATATGAATAAATGCATTTCATTTCTTCGCCCGTGTGCTCACACATCCAAAAAAGATGATTTAAAATGCATGGGATTGACAGATAAATCCTGGTTGATCTGGTTGACAGATGCACATTGTTCTTCCATGAGTTAACCGCTTCCTTCTATAACCGAGTTTCTATTGACTTATACTGCTGTGTTAAAATCAGAGCATGTCTCACATTCACTAAAATATTGAAACCTTATGCCAAAATATTGAAACGACAGCGCCGGAGACTACTAGCATGCTGCAATTAGAAAAGCATGCAACATAGAATATTCCCAGTGTGATATATTTTTAAAATACCTTCTGGCTAAAATGCATTTTCTTCTCATTCAAAAACACATGTAAAATATACCGTAAACAACGGTGTGAAAATATCGATTTATATCGCAAGAGCTTTCAGTGAGCATTCAACACACCATGCAAAGCGATGATGCGTTTAAGAAATAAACGGCCTTATAGGAACTATCGGCTCGGAGTAACCCTCGAAAAAGGCAGGATGTGCTTTATTAAGAGCAGCACACTCATTACACAGGAAGCCATCAGCACGAACACATGCTTTTACGGAAAGTGATAATGAGGAAATTCTTTTATTAGACCAAATCGACAAGGCAAGTTTTACATCTACCCTCGAGGGAGAGCAGAGCGGCCAGAATATCGTCACACAGAAAGCCAAAGAATGTTCTCTCATAAACATCAAGGATACGCAGGAATGGCAGGAATCCACAGCCGAGACGGCGAGGGAGAGACCTGCTGGGGTTCCTAAGAAGGTCAAAGCCGGAAATAAATGACACCTTCTTTACTGCCATTTTCGTGGCTAAATAATGACAGTGACACGTCTGCTGAACGCCTCTCACACACACTTCAGTCGCACCCTTAAAGTGCTGATTGGCCACAACATGTCCAGTCTGCACAGCCTGTCAGCACCACTTGTTTAGATCACAAAGGGCGGAAAGGTGTTAAGTGTGTTTTCTGACACTTGTGGACGGTAACCATATTAGCTTTCTGTTGTAAGTGATGTTTGCTAACTCAAGCGTCACCCTCACTATTACTCAGAAACCCACAGGAATTTTCACATGCTTTAGAACGATGCACGTAAATGGATGACAAACATCCTATTCTTATATATTTTGCAGCTCAAACATACTCCAGGGTCACGGGTTCGATTCGGTTCCGTGTCGCTTTGGATGAAAGCAGAAATGTGAATGCACACACCATCTAGTGTACCCTAACCAGTGTTACAAACCTACTTATGGAATATTAGTACCTTCCTAGCCACCAAGCAAATGTTTAGCTAAACCTAACAACACTTTTTAATTGATTTATTTTTTCTTTCTTCAGAAAATGTGAACATCTATTCAAAACACACAGGCTAAAAATTAGTGCTTTTTTTCATTTATAGCATGTATATATCAGATAATGGATTGCATATTTAAAGATAACATTATTTGAATAAAAATTTTTACTTAGGATATTCTGGATGAAAACCAGGAGGCTTGCGACTGCTGAGTAATAAACACTGTCAAGTATTAAAGATCACGAGAATGCTCCTTCTGCCATCAGTGGTACAAAAAGTATTCTCATAGCTTCATAATATTACGGTTGAACCCCTGATGGCAGATTCCATCAATAATGACAATTTTTTATTAATCATTTTTGGCTGGAGAAACCCTTTAATGAAAACAATCAACTGGAGAAATATGATTTTTTTGTCACCTTGGGTGCCTTAGAAGGATAATGCACTGAGAAGCCAAAATTCCCCTCATATTTCGATATATAAGAGTTCATTTTACTATAATAACATCCTGCAAGTGTCAGAAAGTAAAACGTTCTTGTTAGTGTAAAGCTTAAAAACCGCTTCTTGTGGAATCCCAACATTAGGAAAAGGCTGGAGAAACTTTATTTTGGATATAGTTCTAGACTGCGTCAGTAAGAACTTTCCTTTGAATCCTTCATCCCCTGCATTTTTCTGTCGATTTGTTTGAGCGTTGTGTCCTAAATCACAGCAGTGATTTACTTCTGAGATGGCAATCTTCTGATTCAAACTAAGCTTTCTGATGAGGTTAAAACAGGACATAAAATAGCCTATTACTTCTAAACTGTGATGTTCTTTGATCTAAAAAAATATATATATATATATATACATATATTGATAACATTATAAGGGGTCCCAGAGATGAAAAAACAAAGTCAGCTCAATTTATAGAGCGTCTAATGCTCATTATGTGCTTTATGGTTAAAATGCTGAGATCATGTGATATAATAAACGTTATTCAACTAGCTATTTCCGATTGCTTGCTCTAGCTTTATATGACTCTCGTTAGTAAGCACCAATTAATCTCTGCAAGCTGAAAGCGCTCGAGAACAGAGTGCATGCTATTGCTTGCAAAGATTATACGGTTAATGTAAACAAAGAGTGTGAGCACAAGCTGTCGTGTTAATTATGCTGTTAACACACGACCAGCGTCAAAGACTACATAAAATGACCATAGGAAAGAAAAACACAACTTAGAGATACTTATTAGCTCAACTGTTTCTTCTGTGCACCAACGGAGAGCAAACTGAGACGCTGGTTAAACTTAATTCCTCGTGATTTTCCAAACCTCTTCAAGCACAGACAATTTGACGAGTTTTTGAAGATCATTTGAAGCAGTGTTTGGTCCATATCTCTGGGAGGACATTTAAAAATATCACTTACGAAGAAACAAGACTGAATTTCAAGTAATGAGTTGATAACCGAGAGCTTGTAGGTTCAAAACCATTTGGGGAGAAAAAAAAGAGCAAGAACGTTTCCTCAAGGTGAGAGTAACTCTGGGACGGTGTGTAGAGTGACCGGATGTTTAAAGTGTCGTAATCTAGTGTTTAAAGACCTGAGCTGGTAACCGAAAGGAAAGATTAATGAAGCAGCATCAGAGTGTCCTTCAGCAAGACACCAGCGTGCTGAAAAGACAGCGTCCCATGCTTCGTCCTTCACAGGAGCATCATTGATGAATGTTGTGGGGGTCAAAACGGTTCGTTATTTGGAACAAACTTTAAAAGTCATCTTTCCAAACCAAAGAAGTCGCTGTTACCTTCACAACAACTGCGAGTGAAGCTCTTGTCACTTTCTTCATTCATCTGCATTTCTTTCTGCTATAATTGCACCTGCGTTAACATCCTTCAAGACGTCTCAAGCAGACACCTCAGGTTCTCCAGAGAGACTGTTTCTACAATAAGTGCTTAAATAAAAGTGTCAATGGCCAATTAGTCAATTAAGGGGCTGTTAGGCATAATGTTTCAGAATTAAACCAATTAAACCATCCATGCACATGAAATGGTCCATAGCTGTAGCTCTCCACAGTCACACGAGGACTCTCAAGGTGCTTTCACACAGACGCCGATTAAATGGCTGTGCGTTTGGTTGCTAGTAGGCGTTCTGACTCGACTGTCTCTTTTCACCCTCAGGACCTCTCAGACAGCTCATAATCACTACACCTCCAGAAACACACTACAGCCCTCCGTCAAAGAGAAACACACGCAAAGATGAAGGCAGGAGGTTTATGCATCGCAGCGAATGACATCCACGTGTGTTGGGTTACGCTGACAGTTCCTTTGTCGTTGACAGAGTTCAGCTTCTCTAAACATCCCTCACTGATCCCAGACTGGCGCTCGCTGCTAGAAATGATGCTACGCACTGGTAACATCCTACAGTAAAAGCGTCTTGCAATTTAGCCCAATTTGTAGAAATGTCACTGCATAATTGCACTAAAACATAATTGCACATGGTGAAACCTCACACAGCAGTTTTAGTCCTGCAATAATGCACATTGTGGTTAGGAGCCGCTTTAAATAGTCTATGTGTTGTTAACCAGGCAAGTGAAACAGCAATACTACACGCAGATATTCAATTACCGTCTGAAAGTCACTCGCTCGTTCCTTACACAGTGAGTGCCACGTTGGCCTTCCCTATTGAAAAAAAATATATATATATATATTTGAATATATTTATTTCGTGCTACAAATCCTGAGGCTCGTGACGATATATTTATGAGTAAAAAAAATGCAAAGTTCAGTGTGCAAAAAACATTGCGGTGGATCAGAGGTAAAAAAAACGTAAAAATAAAAAAAAATCGTAAAAGAATTTGGTTTTGTTTTTTTGATTTGCGACTGACAGAAGCAATCAAATCAAACCAATTTCCTCCTGAGGAAAAGCAACAGTCTTGCGACCAATTCGTACGTATTTTACGTTTAAAATAATTTGTGGCTAATTCGTACAACCTCACTCGTACGATTTTAGTACGATTTGTCTAAAACCCCGGTGACGGGAAGGTTTAGGGCCGGGGTTCGGTGTAGCACATTCGTACAAATTAATACGAATTTGCAACTCGTAAAATACATACGATTTAGCACTATACACTATGACCACTTAAAAATGGCTGACACCACACATAGTACACTACTTAGGGAATAGAGAGTAATTTGCTGCTATACCCAAGACACCATAACCATCTGCTAAATCAACATATTGATTGAATTCCTAGGCATTAACAGTTAACAGCATGCATCCACTTACTAGTGTACATGACCAATGACACGCTGCCGTTACCATTAATATAACACTGAAAGTCAAGAGGGCCACAAACCAGACCTCAGCGTGCGAAGCGTCACAGACCTGACAGTGTATGGGAAGTGTGAGCAAGGACGATATTATTCTTACAGCTCTTGCTATCACAGCGCAGCAGCACGCTGTCTGGTTTCACATCATCTGTTCAGTTAAAACACACTACAAGCGGGAAAGTAAAGTCGTTTTAACCTGATATGAGCCACGCGTAGAAATATAATCTTTATCGTGTCAGTCTGAAGCAGCTAAATGTAAATCATTATACACAGTGCTGAGAATAAATTGGCATGTGCAGATGTCATTTGATTTCATTATTGGGTGATGGCATACACTTTGTGCAATATTATAACCACCATTACAGAGGCCTGCCATCGTTTCTATTAGTTTTAATGCTGTTTATTAGAAATGCTGTTGTAAATAACACAGTAAATGGTATATAAATGGTTCCAGATTTAAAAGAAAATGCAAAAATGTATATAACATATACATCAAAATGATCATTTTTAATGTATAATTTATCTATTTATTTAAATTATAATTTACAGAAATATACACATATATTAGTTTGATTATTTAAATGAATTAGTGTTGTCAAATGATTAATTGTGATTAATAACATCCATAAAGGCTTTGTTTATATAAATATAATATTAAATATACATATATATATATATATATATATATATATTATTATATTTATTATATATATATATAATTCATATATATATATATATATATATATATATATATATATATATATATATATATTATATATACATATATTCCATATAAAATTAGAAAGATGTCCCAAATATATACATGCATGTGTATTTTATATATATATATATATATATATATATATATATATATATATATATATATATATATATATATATATATAAAGGGTGTTCAGCACAACTTCTAAGTAGAGAAAAATAACACGATTCATCTCCAAAAGCGTGAGACAGAAGGGAGAAACAGAGCACAGACACAGCTGTGAAACACATTCAACAGAGAAAGAATGACAGAATGAAGAAACTAACTCACCCAGTGGCTGTATATCATACTACTTACTGTACTCATATTACTTTCACAGGTGAGAGAGGCAGGTTCACAGAGGGGCATCGTGGGAAATAATCAGCTTGACTCAAACTAATGGAGTGAGTGCAGTGATGTTACGGAGAGAGACGTGAGGACAGCTGGAGGAATGCTGCTCATTTTATTTTGATAATTAATTAAAAGCTAAATAAATATTTTGAATCACTCCAGATGTCACGGTGCTGCTGGAAGGAGTATACTTCAACAGACAGCTTTATATAATAAATCACAAATATAGACATCATTTAATTTACTGTGTTATTTACTGCAGATAACATATTAGCAGCAGTATGTAATAACAGCATTATATGCCTTTATTTGAATTAATAAAAATTATACTAGGCCTTTTGGCTTGGTTGTTATAATATTGCTATATAGGTTTTGATATTTCTATTTTGATAATAGATCAGTATTGACTGATAACTGTAAGGCAAATATAAACAAATAGCAAAAAAGGTCAAATACTGCAATTAATAATAATAATAATAATAATAATATGTCCCAGTGCATATATATTAGTTTGATTTTTAGCAATTTGTTATGTTTATGATCACTAGGTTTCATTTATATCATGTAATATGATTTTGGTTTCATTTCTACTTATTTAAGAGTTAGTTTCAGTTCAGTTTTAGTTTATTTTTATTTAATTTTCAGTCGTTTTAGTGCTCGATTAGAACATTAAAAATGCTTCTCTGGCTAGTAACTGAAATAAGTGAATCAATATTTATATTTAATTTTATTTCAGATATATTTATTTAATTAACCAAAATGTTTTACAGTTTTAGTTTTTGTAAACAATGATAATTCTTGTTGAAGCTTGACCATAAAATGAAAGTTAAATAAAGCACCATTTCCTCGGAGGCCATACGAAAACCATAAATGATATAGGTATTTCCTGAAAAGTCTGCTCAGTTCAGAGAACCAATGACAGTGACCGGCGCCATTATTAAAGTGACAGTTCACCCAAAACGTTACGAAACAAAGTCACCTACATCTTGGATGCCCTGGGGCTAAACAGATAACATCACTTTTTCACTTTTTTTGGTGAACCATCCCTTTAATGACACTTGGCATCATTAAAGGGATGGACAGTTCACCCAAAAATGAAAATGTGATTTTTCTCAGGGTATCCAGGCTGTAGGTGTGTGTTTCTTCAGTGGAGCAGAAGCTAAGTGTGTTGCAGTCTCAGTCATATAATGGCAGTCAATTGGAAAAACAAAACAAAACATGCACAAACATTTTTTTTGAGAATTAGTCGTGCACTGTGTGTATCAGAAGTGAAAATTGCATAAATACTGTTCTTGACTTTCTTGTCTTTAGACCTCAGCGTATCTTCAGGAGCAGCGGGGTCTCTTTTAGATTCATCTGTGCATGTTTTTTTAATCTCTGCCCATTGACTGCCTTTATCTGACTGACAGGCTGCAAAAAAATCTTCGTCTGCGTTCTTGTGTAGGAAACAAAGTCACCTACATCTTGACGATGAGCAGATAAACGTCACATTTTCATTTTTGGCCTCTTATCCTCAGAGCGTCCAAGACGTAGCTGACTTTGTTTCACAAAGAGCACACGTGAAGACGTTGAGTTCAGTCATATAACCAAAATCAATGAGTCAAAAAACATACACAAACAAAACCAGATTAAACCCTGAGCTCTGAAGACACGGAACCATCGGTTCGTATTTGTCTATTTTTTTAATATAGCTGTCCTGAACGTGTTCTCTAGATTCTTCTTCTTGCTCAACAGCGGATAGATGTAGACTTATAAGTGCATTACCGCCACCTATCTCTCAAGTGGACCACTGAGCATCTCTCTGCAATCTCAGCCAGGAGCGTCAACTAAATATATGTGGATATGAATGAGCTAAAATCGAGCCTTCGTTCACTTTTTTTTGCGTTCCTCTCGATCTCGCCTTTCGGTCCCCAGTTAGGAAATAATGAGAGGATTTTATTTTTGGCTGAACTGTTCCTCTCCTGAACTGTAGACGGAGTGAAGAGATCAGTCAGAGGCCCACCGCTTTTGTTCCTCCAGTCTGAGAGCAGCTGTGTTTCTCCCAGAGTGGGAAGAGAGAGGTGAGACGGCTAATTATAGCCCCGCGCAACACATTATTCACACATTAAAGTGTGATCCAATGGAACAGCACACGATGTTTTGCTTTAAAATCATTAGGTTTATTTCAACATCGGCGCTCAGCAGAATCTAGCACCTTTCGCGATTCTCCTTCTCGCTTTCGACGGGAGCTTCTCCCCCGTTTTCTTTCCTTCAAGGCTGAGGCTTCGTTGCTCTCTGCCAATGTTATCACTCTCACGCAATTAGCATCGATCGGATTGATTCGGCCAAGGACTTGGATGCGATTGAGCTGGAGTTCATAAAACACAAAGTGAAAAATCTGCGAAGAGGCAAGACCAAAAAAAAAAAAAAAAAAAAACATCTAGAGAGAAATGAAGAAAACAGAGAGACGTTTGAAGAGCAACGCTGTCCGCCCACTTCACTTCCTGCTAGGAATTATTCCCATTCATAGTCTCTATTCATATTCTCTAAAATAATAACAGTTCAAAGCTGTGAACCAAAACATCGAGCTCTCAGATGAAACGCAACACAACAAACTTTGAAAAAAATCTTGAAAACAAAATGCATTTAACTCACTTTGTGCAGAATCATATGATTACTAAATAAAAATGGATTCAACTACCAGTTTTAAGAAATTGATTGTCAATAAAAAAGAATATATTGCAAAGATGGATCATAATATTGTATTTTTTTATTTTGTTTTATTTTTTTTTTGAGGAGAGAATGGCTCATTTTAAATGCATATTTCTGCCAAAAATTAATTTTGGCGTCATTTCTCATTTTAACACAATATATATGTTAGCCTCAAAGCTCACAAACATTGATTAAAAGCCACAAAAATAAATTCTAACTATGCAAGTAATTTAATACTGATAGTTTCTATGGTAAGCTCTCTACAGGATTATGGGTAATGTAGTTATACACAAGAAATTCAAATAATTTTTACCTAAAACAAATCAAGAATGTAAATTGTTCACATATCTACGGCTTTGCTTAAAAGTGTAGGAACCAGAATCAGAACTTGTGTGAACAGCTCCTTCTTCGATTGGTGAATTTCAACAAACATACACACATTATCACCTGAACCGCACTTTATTTCCAGATGTTTAAAACGTTCACGTTTCACATCATTATTGGGTGTGTTGATAATGTAATTGTGTATGTGTCACGTCCTTGTAATTATGTACATGCACCATTGACTCATTTCAAACTGTCTGAAAGAATCAGTACAGAGAAGATTCATATTTCTCCATTAGTCTGAAACAAACAGGTACGTCAGGGCAGAACTTACAGGTAATAATGTGAAATTAAAATGTCATTTTTTTGCACAGACTGATCGTTTCACTTCGTAAGACCTCAATATATTGACACATGTATACATTTTGTGTTTCCTTAGCTTCTGACTCTCAGGTGACATCAACTGTTGACTCGAATTTTATGAATCACCAAAGAAAGGTGTTATCTTTATGGAGATAATGAATGGCGTTTTTACTTTCAGAACCACCCTACAGGCTCCTGCTTACCATGCAAAGGGTGTAAAAAAACTTGCTTTCCCAGTGCTTGTATTTCTGACAGTCTCATGTAAAATGCATTAGACTGGAGGATTTGATTTCTGTTCCACTGTTCTTCCACCTTCTCTGCCAAACCCTGTCTCCTTCTGTTATGTGTTGGTTATCTCTTTATATCAACCTCGTCAGGGCTTGACCTTGACCGATTCCTCAAGGTCTCGGCGCATCTCCAGAGAGTCATTAGTGCCTGCTGCTCATCTTGAGAAAATGAACGAGAGAGAGAGAGAGAGAGAGAATAGAGACAAGCAGCTTTTTAATATTTTATGACTGACATTGTAACCACTTTTCTGACACTTGCTGTTTTACAGCTACACGCGATAAATCTCTCATCTTTATTATTTCCTTCTTTAATGCTCTTTTTTTTAATTGGGAGCTTGGGAATTTTTAATCACGAATTTCATAACCCAATTCACGCTTATTTTTATTTATTTTTTCAGGTAGGAACTGAGTGTGTGATTGTCTTGACATCGCGGGTGACCTTGGAATAAGCCTGAGAAAAAAACCTGCACTGTATATACCGAAATAGCTCATCCCAAAATAAAAGTGTCCGTTTACTCACCCTTACGTTTCTGTCTTCTGTGAAATAACACATCTTTATCAAACTCTGACTAAATGTATCTGGCGTAACACAGATTGCAAAACATTGGAAAAGGCATTAAGGAGAAGCAACTTTTTTTTGCTGTCGGGTTAACAGCTGCAGAATAATAAAACCTAGCATGGGCTCCATTAAAACTGCTCTAGATGTGCTGTTAAATGTGCTTTGTGCATAGTTAATTGAATGAATGAATTATTAAACCACTAAAACAGACTTACTGTTGGGAGGCACGGGTGCACACAGCCGCCTTCGGAGCTAAATATGTTGATGATGGAGATTGAAGTGGGAAAAACTGGGGCAGAGAGGAAGAGACAGATGAGCTGATACAGAGAGTAAAAAAGGGCACGAGGCAGACTGTTCTGGAAGGTGTCAACAGGGAACATCTTCCCACCTTCATTTTCACCTCTAACACACTTTCTGTGAGCGATCGATGCCGCGCGACAAACTCCAACGTTCCCATTATGAACTAAGCTGTCTACACTCGAGGTGCGTTCACACTGATAGCGATTTAATCCTTGCATCGCAATGTCACTGTACTGTTGCTATTTTCTCAATATTAAAAATAAAAGCGCTAAAAAAATCAAAACGCGCCATTTTATTGGGGGATTAGAATGCACAACAACGTTCAATGAAATTATGGTTAATTAAATGGATTGCATTCAATTAGATCAGTTTTGTTAAGCAAATGTTTTTTATTATTCTGAGTGGATGTATTGGATTGATAAAATAAAAGCATTTTTGCAGTGAACGAACTATTATATGTGTATATGGACATGCAAGCAATCAACAGCTACATTACTTCCGTTGTAATCAACAGAGCTGAGTGTTGGATTACTTCTAGCGCTCGATTGATTGTAACGCACACGTAGAGAGTTGCACATATAGTACTATCTCCCAGTGATATATTACTTCCTGTCTTCGTGTTTCAGTTATGTGCACGCGCACAATTGCTTAACATGACAGGCTTATCTGTCCGGCCCTTACAGATAACACCGGACGCCCCACAGACACTTTACCACACAGATCCTATTTATCTGCATTGAAATTCAATAAAAGAGCAAGGACACATTAGAGCAATGAGAGAAAGGCCAGTAAATCATCACTGGTGCATAAAAAAAAACGAGCTGGACACTTCAACATACTAAACACACACACATAGGATATGACTGACAGAGCAGTTCTTCAGTGAAGCAATGCACTGTTGGCAGCGGCGTGTGTGTCTGAGAATGTGTGTTTATCATTAACTCTGTCCCAAAACCTAATGAGCTGTCTAGTGCCTGCATAGGCAGCTACCTACTAAAGGTCAAAGTACTGTATACTTCATTTTCATGCGCAGGCAAAGGACCATGTGCAGTGCAAGGCATGCAAATTTCTTCACTTGGATATTTCGCACAAACATTCATTTTCTTATTTATTAATTCATGCATGCATGTTGCACAACGGTTTTCTTTTTTGCCCTAATCAGTTGTCATTGTTTTAAAGCAGAAAACAAAACTAAAAGCGCAAAGCCTTTGACGGTCTGGTGTGTAACACTCACCTGATTCCTCCTCGAAGGCTTGTGACGACAAGAATTCATATCTTGTGTTATAAGTGCAGCAGCAGTATTTCTTACATGCTCACAGCAGCATGTTTATGGATGTATTATCAGTAGCAGATTATGGCGCTTGCTCTGTTCCACCAAAACCAAACACAGTCGTCATGACAGAACTTTTTTCATCATTGGCTCACTTGGCTTTGTTCAGGAATATATTTATCCAGGAACAAAAGACGAACAAATATTCAGCTCCAGCAGTTAAAATTGTGTTTAGTGTAGTCTACTCTATATTAACTTGTTTGTATGAAACCAGTATCAGATTTGTGTTGATATCGAGGAAAACATGTCTTATCTTGTCGTATAAACTACAAACCCTTTTTTTAACTTTCATATGTTGAATTATACGGACATTCTAATTGAATTTTATTAGGTTTCATCATGCTTTCGTACTCTTCTTTTTTGGAAAGCGAGTGACATAATCGATAGTGTCAGCTTGCACATTGTTAGCATAACAACTACAATATTATCATAGACGACACCCAAAAATCTGTCAAAAAGCAAGTTACTTTAAATCCAGAGTACACACACGAACACTTAGCATGTGTGTATAGCCGAACACAGTATGACTTTACTTTAATCAGTATTTGTAGCAGCTTTTGTTATCATTTCTGAACTGCATGAGGCAGACATTTAAACCTTTTTCTTCTGTTTTACACTTTAATTTGGTGTAAATGTTTTATATCGGTCACCACAGGTCTGCCGTAATTGTTTGCCAGAAGTGAGCGGCAATTTACTGCCGAAGAGCGGCGAGCTTCTGCCAAAGACTTGCAGCAAAACATTTCATTAGTCATAAATTTGCCACAAATTAACCGCAAGCTTGCCTCAAATAAACCGTTTGTACAAGGGCGTCGTTGTGCTCCGATAATCTCATTGATTTGTCCTTTAGTAATTCTTTCTTCTGCAAGCTATTTACGTGTGTGTTTTCCTGATCTCAGCAGGCTTCCTGTGGCTACATTCCTGCATACATTTACTTGGGCATTATATTGACATTATATAGCGCTTCCAAAACCCGCTGAGATGCTGTCTACTGTTTATACATGACCGATTCTAATAGTTTGACATCAGCTTGTTGCTAAGCTAATAATGCGATGCTCTAATTAGCATAAAAAAACAAACGGCAAGCTTTGGATGACTTGAGTCTAAATCCTGGTTTCTCGTGGCCTTTCCGGTAAGCTGCGGCCCTCGAGTGGGGCCCGGGCCCCTGGTTGAGGACCACCGATCTACGCTCTCTGAAGCCACTGTCTTGTCTGAGTAACTGCATAAGTTGCATAAAATAGTCTGTATTTAATAAGGTTTGTCAGGGAGAACTGCAGTAAAATAACATATTAATCAATGTCTCTTGATATTTGTTCATGCCATTCGTCACACAAAGATGTTGTTGTGATCACATTGATTTCTCCTTCAGTATTTATATCTTTTGCAAGCTGTGTGTGTGTGTGAGTGTGTGTGTGTGTGTTTGGCTGTTTTCCTGATCTCGGCAGACTTCCTGTGGCTCCCCATGGCTGCACTCCTGCATACATTTTCTTATGTACATAGTGTCAGGCTGTTATAAATGACACCAGCCTTTATAAACTAACAAATAGAGATTTATATGTTTATGACTAAATATTTGTGTTCAAACATACAGTAAGTATAACTTACACGGAGAGCATGTAGACAGGCAGACAGATAGACCGCATACACACTGCAAAATTGTAGGAATATCAACCGCATTTAAATTTGGAAATGTATTAAATAAAATTACATATATATACAATATGTGTGTGTACTGGTTTTTGTGGTTCACGGGGACAAAATAGTTTAATAACAGAGATATTACAATTTGAAGGTGGTTTATGAGAACACTGCCAATGCCTCTGTAATTTAGATATTTTTTTATTTTTAATCTAAAAATCCTGTAAGGATTAGGATTAAGTTTAGGACAGTAGCACATACCATTACGCCAATGCAGAGTCCCCATAAACTACAAAAACCAACATGTGTGTGTGTAAATGTATATCAAAAGTTGGTAAGAAATGTTTATATTTTTTGAAGACTTAACAAGGCATGCAGCTTACTGATTACGGTAATAATACATCAAAAGCAGAAATACTGTGATATATTGTTATAACGTAAAATAATCCTTCAAAAATCATTATAATATGCTGATTTGCTGCATATTATTATCAACATATTTTAATGTGGAAACCGTGGGCATACTTTGATGAGTAGAAATGTCAATAGAACAGCATTTACTTAAAATTAAATTGAAATATTGAATTCGAAAACCCTATGGCTTCATTTTAATGCATCGTGGATAAAGATTAGAAAATTGTAAAGTAAAAAGTTGATCAAAGAGAGCTTTCTTTCCTACGCTGACATACTTACAAAAGCAGGAACTTTACGCAGACGCTTCATAAAGATCATCTAGCTATTTAATTCACTAATTAAACTAAAAAGGCATTCTCAAGTCAATTCTAAACGGCGTGCAACACTGCCATGCAAATCACATGCACACAAATCCCACTAATGCCCAAATGTCAAAAAAGGCACAAACAAACACACACAAGGCTCCTAATGAGGGCCCCAGAAAGCTCCTCTCACCACAAGGCAATCAAGCCACAGAGTAAATACGGCCATCTGACGGCATGATGTTTAATTATGAATCGGCGGGCGGCACCACAAACAGCGACATCCATCACTCCCCAGTGTCTGCGCTGCTCGGCCGGGGGAGGGAGAGAATCACTCAGCCCCAAATCGAAGGCTTTCAACCCCGAAGAACAGCGCTGCACCTTCCTGTATCCACTTCAACCCCAGCAAAGAGCATTGATCACCAGACTGCAAACGCTTGCAGGAGCCTGCATGCAACAAAACACTATTCCAGGACGTCAGAGGGAGTTTGAAATTTATCAGTATGCCATGAATGTATTTATGTTTAATATCGTGTCAATCTAATATGTAATATCTCATCTAAATTTATTAGTGCTTATTAAATCCATAAAACACATTTCTGATATCCATCATAAATTTAAATTTGCCTGTTTTGAACTTCAGAATCTAGAAAATAGCTTATATTAATTTCCCTTGATTTTCGTAATTTTTTTATTTTTTTATTGTGAACTGTTTCTTTCGCATGAGCTCCCTGATGCAGCTCCGCAGTGAGGCCCCTTGCATGACCAACCCTTGTGATTATACAGTAATGCAAAGCGATATTTGCTTTTAATGACCCAGCAAGTTTAACTAAGCCATCAAAATATGAAAAATGTGTTAGATTGGGAACAAGGAAACTCTAAACCTGGTTATGGTATTTAACTGACAAAACAATTTGGAAAAAAGGCAAACTACAGCTTATCGTGCAGTATGGGTTTTATTTACATGTGCAAAAAAGGCATAAAAAAATGAATTACCACAGTATATCACAGAAAAAATAAGTTTTTCTAGGCCAGACACCAGCCACTACTGTACTTCCTTTCTCTTTCCTGTAGTTCATCCCACTGGGTGTTTAACAACACTCTCCTAGCCTAGAAAGTCATAGTTCCTGCCATCCGTCCAAGGCTGAGATCACTTTTAGCATAGAGCTGAGATCAGCATGTGCTCCCTGGTGCAGCTCCACCATGAAACCCCCCTGGTCCCAGGGGCAGAGCTGCATGAACAGACCCAGTAAATATACTTTTACAGCTCTCATAGGTACTGCCATTCATCCACAGCTAAGATTACTTAACACAGAGCTGAGATCAGAATCAGAATGCTGCCGCTCCACCGTGAGACCCTCTAGTCCCAGCGGCGGAGCTGCACGACCAACCCCAGTAAATATACTTGTCGTACCCTTTACAGGAGGACTTTTCAGGTAGTCAAGCACTAACAACCATAATCCGGCATGGAAATTCAAACCAGATACCTTCCTATATTTGCTTTAACCCAAGAGCAAACCATACTGATCAGCAGAAAAATACATGCAAGAAAGCAAAATTCAACTTAAAGAGAGATTGAACTTGACCAATATGCCATCGGTTTACATTGGATGTTGTAAAATATCAATTTGAACAGGCCTTAAACAAACATTTTCTTCATAAAGCATCAATAAACCATAAAAAACTCGTCTTTTGTTGCTGTGTTGACACATAATGTAGAATCAAAAAACATCCGTGGCCTTATTGATCAATTCTTCACATGATATCTCTCAGGTCTCTTATAAGAGACAATTTGCCGCCACGGTATAATCTTTGCAAGCGCTGGAGAGATGCTGGAATAATGCAGGCCCATTGATTGACGGATTGATTTAGTGAGAGAGGGGGCGGGGCCTGGCTTCTGCTGAGCTGTGGTTTGGCGATCAAGCTTCACGCCGGCCCTCTGAACCTCAGTGTGCTTATTAGATTTGCACATTAATGTTTGATGACTTTGCTCATCCTCAGCAGCGCAAGCCAACCGTTGAAGCCAAAGGCACTCAAGGTCAGATGGAGACGCATCACTTCCCCCCGTGGAGGTGGGGGCCGGGGCGAGGTGTCACCTTTACAACCCATCAGCCAATTAGAAGCTCGGCAGGGTGCATTGTGGGAGTATGCAGCGCTCATGTGATCGTGATATATGATATACGCACCAGCTCTACTCCACCGAGTCTGGAAAGGAGATTATGTGTTCGGGAGGATGGGCGGCAGAACAAATGGCCCTATTTGTCCACTAAATTTAGTCAACAAATTTCAAGTTGCGTTCTAAAGTGAATGCTCTTCATCTTTATCCTGAGGTGAGAGAAAAGAGAGAGATGGATGAATGTTAGGTGGGTATAAAGGAAGACAGAGAGGAGGAACTTGGCAATACAGACAGACTGGAAAGGCTGAGAATATGTCTGTACTAAAAAGACCAGCTTGGTTTTTCATGACGGTCTAGCTGGCTCAAAAATGTTTCAGCAATTTGACCTGTGTATTATTGGATCTCTGCCAGGGGTCCGGGGCCCACTAGGCGGCCTCAGCAAGTATCCATGGGGGCCTCAAGATGACCTGAATTTGAAAAAAAGCATTACAATAAGCTGAAATCAAATTATTTTCAATTTCCTTTTTTTTCCTTTCGATAGCAGTTTGTTTTTTTATATGAAGAACCCTGACTGACACATTTTGGCAAAACATGAGGTATTCATAATTTTTGGTAAGATTTCTAGAAACAATTATGTAAGTTATGTAAAATTGCATTGGACATTTTATGATAAATAAAAAGCTTGCAGTAATGCCATGCAGTGTAATATTGTATCGAGCAGAAATTAAAGTAAAGTATTTTTTATAAATCTTTATCCAGTAAATAATGAATGATTGGAAAAGTCATTTAAAGCAATTTGTTGAAATAAGTAGGATGCCTGAATTCTATAGTCATAAAAATTAAGCAAATATTAATGCCTTATTCTACATCCCTAATCCCACGCAATGCCTAAACTTAACAAATACTGCACTAACTATTAACAAACAGCAATCTGTGAGTTTGAAAAAAGTCATAGTTAATTGTTTCCTAATAGAATTGGACCTTGAAATAAAGTGTGGCTTTTTTAAATTATGTCAGTACCTAAAATATTACAAATGAAAAGCAAAGAACAATGCTAAAAACCTTTTAGAAGACTCAACATCAGTGTAACAGTCTACATTAACAGCTATATAAAAATGGTCTCCTATAGTGCAACTGAGCTTTTTCTTTTTCTGAGAACAGTTCTTTAAAGCTAAGATGTGGGTTTGTTACCCAGAGGCAACAATGTGCAATTAAAATCAGGGTTAAAGAAGCCTGGTGGGGACATCAGCGATCCAAAAACAACATATGCTGTTGACCGGCCATGCTGGTCTTTTTTATCTGGGATTGGACTTGGACGAGACGAAAGTGTTTAAGAGAAGAAGAGACAGAACGAGGTATCCATTTGGAGTGTGTCGCACTGGCATCTGTGTCTTCAGTCTCCTGGCACTGGAAGCGTTTGGAGATAGAGATTTTCCTTGAAGTCGTCTGTCAGCGCTCGCCAAGAATAAAGCCTCCATCTGACACTCGAAGGTAAAATGCAATGCCAAAACGCTCCTGCAGACCGAGTCCTCAAAAACTTTAACACCACCCTGCTGCGTGGTGCTTTATAAAACTCAGACCATCTGTTTCACCTTTCTATAGCCGTCCCTTCTCCACAGCAGGACTCTCCAGCTCTCAATAGTCCTGCCATCCATCTAAAACTAAGATCACTTAACAAAAAGCTGAGATCAGCGTGTGCTCCCTGATGCAGCTCCACTGTAAGACCCTCTGGTCCCAGAGGCAGAGCTCCCTGTAAATATACTTACACCCCCTTTCAAGAAGCTCATCCCACATACTCCCCATTGAGCAAAAGTTTAACAACACTCTCCTAGCCTAAAAACTAACATTGTCTCCTCCACAGCAGGACTTTCCTGTTCTCGGAGGTCCTGCCATCAGTCCAAACTAAGATCATTTGACAAAAAGCTGAGATCAGCACAAGCTCTCTGATGTAGCTCCACTGCGAGGCCCACTGGTCTCAGAGGCAGAGCTTCCTGTAAATGTACCTACTTCCCTTTTCAAGGAGTTCAACCCACAATTCCCCCATTGGGCAAATGTTAACAACAATTTCCTAGCCTAGAAACTAACATTGCCTCTTCCACAACTGGACTTTTCCCACTGTCAGAGGTCGTACCATCTGTCCAAAGCGAAGATCGTGCAACAAAAAGCTGATATCAGCATGAGCTCTCTGATGCAGGCACCTCTGCTCCCAGAGGCGGAGCTCCCTGTAAATATACTTCCTTCCCCTTTCAAGAAGCTTAACCTACAAATCCTCCATTGAGCAGAGGTTTAACAACACTCTCTTAGCCTAAAAACTAACATTGCCTCCTCTACAACATGGCTTTTCAGGGCTCAAAGATCTTTCCATCTATCCACAATGAACATCAAGTATCTAAAACCAGTCAGTACGTGCTCCTTGATGCAGCTCCACCGCAAGGCCTATTGGTCTAAGAGGTGCAGCTCCCTGTAAATATACCATACATTCATCCCCTGTTGACAAGCTTAACCTAGAAATACCCCATTGAGCAAACATTGCCCACTTCCAGCTTTCCATCTAAAAATCAGCATGAGCTCCATGATACAGCTCCATCATGAGACTCAGAGGCAAAGAGTACAATGCACATATACTTTTTTCCCCTTTCAAGAAGCTCAATCTACAAATCCCACAGTGGATCCCTTTTGACAAATGTTCAACAACACTCTAATAGAAATGTTGCAGGACTTCCAGGTCCAGAAAGTGCAGCTCTCTGTAAATATACTGTACAGTCTTAACCTACAAATCGCCCAATAGCAAATGTTTAGCAACACTCTTGCAGGAAGACTTAACAGATCAGCATGAGCTCCCTGATGCAGCCCCATCATGAGACTCCCTGGACCCCAGAGGCAAAGAGTACCATGCAAATATACTTCCTTCCCCTTTCAAGAAGCTCAATCTACAAATCCCACAGTGGATCCCTTTTGACAAATGTTCAACAACACTCTAATAGAAATGTTGCAGGACTTTTCCACTCTAATGCAGCTCCGCCATGAGGCCTCCAGGTCCAGAAAGTGCAGCTCTCTGTAAATATACTGTACAGTCTTAACCTACAAATCGCCCAATAGCAAATGTTTAGCAACACTCTTGCAGGAAGACTTAACAGATCAGCATGAGCTCCCTGATGCAGCCCCATCATGAGACTCCCTGGACCCCAGAGGCAAAGAGTACCATGCAAATATACTTCCTTCCCCTTTCAAGAAGCTCAATCTGCGAATCCCACAACGGATCCCATTCGACAAATGTTTGACAACACTCTCCTAACCTAGAAACATCGCACCCTCTACAGTTTACTTTCCCTCACTCGTAAGTTCTGCCATCTATCCACAGTTCAGATGAACATGGGCTCCCTGATGCAGCTCTGCCATGAGACCCCCTGGTCCCAGAGGCGGAGCTGCACCACCAGTCTCTGTAAATATACTTCCTTTCTGTTTTGAGGGGCTCGATCTACAAATCCCAGAGTGGATCCTATTGGGCAAATGATTAACAACACACCCTAGCCTCGTAATGTCGCCACCTCCACACACACACACATACCAGATTCACACCCCATAAATCCTTCGTCCCTGTGGCCCGGCTGACAGGTAGCATCACCTAGGGAGGGCAGAGGCAGCAGAGCGAAAGAGAAATAACACGGCTGCAGCTGCTTTCCACAGCCTCATCATGCACAATTACAACAACTGGCACCACAAAAAGGAACATGAGCTCTGAAATGTCAGCAGGCATCGTAAATTACAGGACACAGCGGAGAGACAGTTACTCACGAGTGCCTGCGCGCAGATGAGAAAAAACAGAGCGTTAATGGGAGGATGATCTACTACAGTACCTGCTTGTGTTTATATTGAACATTTGAAGATTTATTTCAATTAATAGGCAGTTGATTTGCTCGTTTAAATATACATGGTGTATATCTGCGACAAAAAATGTATGATACAAAAAATATAATGATTTTTTTTTGCGTTCCAGTAAAATATATGAATATGGCAAAAGCATAATATATCTGAGAAACATTATCTAAAATGCACTTGTTTACGCATAACTTTTTTTACGTAATAGACAGCAGTTTTTTTAAGCATAAACATTACATTTTATTAAACTTATTACATAAAGGCGCAGAGGAGCGATAATGCAATAAAACGCAATGAGCAATAAAAACACTGACAGCCGGGAGAATTTCAAATGGCAGACAAAACTGCAGTACGTGCTTATAAAAATAAATAAATGAAAAACAGAACGATATTGCACTTTGGTATGGATGCTAATATAGTTATCTTTAACATTACCAGTATGCTAAATAATAGATCTACTCACCGTCACGTTTTTCCAAACCTGCAAGTGTTTGATTGTCAGCGTTCATCAAAATGTCTTCTTTCAGAAAAAAGAAGGAGGTGAGTAAATGATGACGGGATCACTATTTGCTAAGAAGTCCAAATGGATGACACACAGAGCGAGCAAGTTTGAACAGCTTGAGCTAGATCAATGGCAGATTGGTGAAAGTGTAGGGTTAAAGCCCTAATGAGAACGTTTGAGAAATATCAATACAGTGTAGCCTTTCAAGAGTTGTAATTAAAGTCTATTTGTCTTACCTCTGGCACCAAACCCAAGGCGTCTCTCTTACTCGTGTGGCTTTTGACCCTTGAGTTACGCCGTCCTCTCCTGACAGATCATCAGCTCTTCCACGTGTTCCTGCTCATGGCACTCCAGGGACAAAGACACGGCTCTGTCAACACATCTGCACTCCCTTAAGAGCCTCCCTTCATCTTTTACAAGGCAAATAACTTCTACATATGCTGTGTTTTCCCCCAAACATCACATACTAGCTTCCTAAGCCTGAGGGTTCGTTTCATCAAGCAGGTAAAACTGTCTAGACGTTGTCTAAGCACACCTAGTATGATTTGAAGTGTCACAAACCCTCAGGTTTGATCAGCAGTATTAGTCGGGCTTGCGAAAATTACTGTTGAGCGCGTGTATTACTAATTTCTAAGTTATGAGGGTTTTTGTAATTGGACAGCTGTGTTAATTAGCCGAAAGCAATATCGAACGGAGCTATAAACAAAGTTGGTGCAGGGGTGTAATTAACAGAAAGAGCTCCATCATGTGGTAAGCACGGAGAGGAAAAACGGCACACTGTATACCTACAAGCTGGTGTTAAAATCAAACATTATGTCACTAGTGTGTTGCATAATTCATATGAGGCCGTTGCTTTATGCAGTGATAGCTGCTTTAAAAAAACTACTTGGTATATCATTGTCACATGACCTTGTTACATTGTTTATAGGTGCTATATGTGCACTTTTATGGACTTTCTAGCATGAAAACTCTTTATTATGTATCAGATATCAATAAAGTAGGAGTCCGAATCCGACTGCAGTGCCACTAGCCAATCAAAAGACTTGTCAGTCAGTTTTGAAGGGTCAGATTTGCTGATGTGTCTGTAGGGTTGTGCAATTTTTTTTTAAGGTCAAGTACATGGGGGCAAAGCACTAATGCCATAATGCCATGCGCAGTTTGTATAATGCTTAAATTTTGGCCTGGCTATTCCATCCATACAAAAACAATACACCTTACAGTGTACATACTGTATGCTAAAAAGGTAGTCTGCCACCACACACACACACACACGCTGTCTGCAGAGCTGTTGTAGGTAGTGAGTAATCTGGCAGTCAATAAAGCTTGTCCTAGATATCATATAATTGTCTCTGCTCTGCAATCAGAGCTCATTTTCATCAAGTGCCCCTCACTAGAGTGTTCATCGCCCAGCGGTTTACGATTGGAGCCTTTAGCTAAAAGGTTAGAGTTTTGATCATGAAGCTGATGAGAAATGGGAATTAACCAGCGACTAAACCAATCTAAGATCTGTGTGTTTCCTGTATTAGCAGTCAGAGGCTGTGTGCGGAGAGACCCGTGGCTCTAACATCGCTTTAAATGTCTCTCAAATGAATCATCTGACCCCTTATGTGCTGCAGCATTCACACACACGCACACACACACACACACACACACACACACACACGCACACACACACACACACACACACACACACAAAGAGTGAGTCTAGTTCTCTGGATGAGCTGTCTGCCCTGCAGAGAAAGTAAATGGAGAAACGTGTAGGTGGGCGAGGAAGCCATTGGGGGAAGAGACCTTTGTGAGGAATAAAGCTAATTTCTAATATCACATTTATTCGCATGTAAGGTGACATAGTTATGGTTACACAGTGTATATTTAGTTCGCTTATGTGTCAAAGCATGCATTCTGGGTAGAGGTGGGGTAAAAACACAGCTCTTTACATCAGAATAAAGGTTCACTACTACAGAGTCAGTGTTTGAAAATGAGCCACTTTTAATTTGCTGTTATTACTAAATAGATATGCGATCAAATAAAGCCTTGTTTTAATGCTATGGCTGTCGAGAGCACATTTCGCATTTTTACAGATATTACATTTTACGCATTCTCCCAGACACTGTCAGGAATATTCAGTAATCAAGAATCAGATAAGAAATTTGCTAAGAAAACAATCAGTTCCTGTAGGAGAACACATGAACTGAGCGCCTGAAGTAGGCGATGTCCTCTGTAGTAATGACTTTGTCCTGTGTATTTCTGTACCAGTTGGTCAGACACATCCATTATCTGAAAAAGTGTTTTGGCCTAAATCTCCTCAGAAGTATTTTTGGTCTGGCTCAGAAGGATGGTTGTCCTGAGGTCGAGACAACATTGCTCATTTTTTTTTTGTTATGAACAAATTAAAACATTAGCTCATAAAATGGAGGCCTACTTTTACTTCCTGCTACCATGCTAAACACTTGAGACAGTCATGACAGAAATATACAACTGAACAGATCAAAAGGGCTGTTCGATAGAGCTTTCCTTTATTTTTAATATCAATATTAGTGTGTTTAATTTTCACTGGTATTGGCTCTCAAGCATATGGAAGCACATTTCTGCCATTGAACTCTGACTTTTTTTATATCGTTTATATCTTGCAGGTCCGACATTTTTCCATAACTTTGTGCCCCTATTATGGATCAAAAGCTCTAAAAAGCAGTCCAAGAGAGGAAGGCATCACGCACGTCTGAATTCAAATTCTTCTGCAGAGGTACCTTCATCTGAAAGAATTTTGAAGGCAACACAGATGTATCCCTCGATGCCCTTGATATCCCACAATCCCGTGCGTTTCATTCCGTGATGGCTGGGCTAAAAAATAAAGATGGTTTCTGAAAGTTGTGTTCGGTGGCCAGTTGTCTCAAAAACTTTTTTCACTTTCAATGTTATTTTTAGCGGGAAATCAGTATTGTAGTAAATAAATATTTGTTTAGTTTTTATTCTCTTCAGTTTAGCTGTAGATCAAACTGTAAAATTCATTATTAATAAAAATGTAAATTTATTATTCACCACTAGGTGCCGCTTTTAATGAAATCCAACAATCTCCAGAGGGGTTTGGAAAAATGTATTGTTGAATGAATCGTTTGCGAGTTATTGAACAAAGAAAAATGCATATTATAATTAAATAAAAGTGTTTTTTGACCTTGCATCCATGCAATTCTGACTTCTTTTCTCAAATTTATACTGCACAATTCTACATTCATAACTCATTAAGAAAAAAAGTGTGAGGGAAATAGCAATGTAAGTTTTTTATGTTTTTTGATTTTCTTAACATAAGCTTAACTTAACCTGACCAAACCGTCCTTTCGGTGACGTTAAAAGTGGTGAACAATATTTAAAAATGTCCATAAATCATCTATATTTGCATGTGTGATATTAGCGAGTTCGTGCAAATATTACCTCAACATAAAAACTACTTTGTGCATCTAATAGAGACGTGTTAAAATGATTTGTGTTGAAGATAAATGGGCAAATAAGAGACCAGATGAAAACAAGAGAGGAGCAGAGAGAGCACTAAAAGCACACCTGCTCAGCTCCGCAGATCACCGTCTCAACCTTCATCAGCGTCTCACACCTGGACTCAACCACTTTGCCAACAGTCAGGACACGCTGTCCACACTAAAGAAGACGAGGGAACAGCCAGACCCGCACAATCTAAGCTCCATACGTGAGCAGCGACCACTTGACCTCACCCCAGCCCCTTCATCTCAAGCTGTTTGTACATGACCTTTTAATATCCTGACTGTAGGCTCAGACTAGACCCAAATGATGTAAGAACAAGAAATAATCCAGCAGCGGATATTCATGCTATGTCCGTGAATAAGGAGTTAGGGAGGGAATAAATGATCTTTGAGTATTCAATGAAAAAAAAAAAAAAAAAAATATATATATATATATATATATATATATATATATATATATATATATATATATATATATAAATCTTATTTTCCCCATAATTTTCAGTTTTCATTGTACTGTCATTTTTGATCAACTGATTGCATCCATACTTAATAAAACAAGATAAATAAATTATATATATGTGTGTGTGTGTGTGTGTGTGTGTATGTGTGTGTGTATGTGTGTGTGTGTGTGTGTGTGTGTGTGTATGTGTGTGTGTGTGTGTGTGTGTGTGTGTGTGTGTGTGTGTGTGTGTGTGTGTGTGCGTTTGTGTACACAATCCACATACTATAGATTTGGACACTGACACAATATTCATAATTTGAAAAATGTTTACTGACCCCAAACATTATTTTCAAACTTATTGATTTTGGCTTTTGAATTAATGTTTTTTTATTCATCAAAGATTCCTGAAAAAAGGGCACAGGTCTCCAAAAATATGAAGCAGATCTTGTAATACTGAGGACTGGAGTAATGAACTCAGCTTTTCTAATTAACATAGAAAACTATTATTTTAAATTGCAATGATATTTCACAAAATGTACATATATTTTTTCACATTTCAATTAGATTCAGGTGTTTCAAATCACAGTTAAAACTGACAGTCGATCATTTTATGAACATCTATGGACAGTTGAACACATGAATGAAGCAAATAATATTTTGACTGTTTATTGTGTAAATCAAAGAAAGATGAGATGATCGTCAAGCAGCATGGATCTGGACACTCTTCAGTATCTGTGTCTCTGCAGGAGGATCGGACCGGTGTGAGTGTGTGTGATGTTTGCATGGAGTTAATCTGGTGTGGATGAGAGGCACTGGTCACAGGCACACACACACACACACACACACAGGATTATAGCAGTTAAACCACTGGGTTGCTCTCCTTTTAAAGATTACAGTTCCTGTGAAAACATCTGTCATCCATCCCACGTCAGGCTTTCTCTCTTTATTTCTCAAGTAAAATGGTGATCAGAATTAATTTAACTGACGTTTTCAGGCATAATCTTTCCTTTCATTGTGTATTTCTCTCTTCAGAAAGGCATTGTGAGCAGCGAGTCTGAGCTCTTGACATTTCCTCACTGCTGGGTTCCTTTCTCAAGCTATGGAAGCAAAAGTAGTTTTATATTAATAACAATTAATCTAAGAATATATATATTATTTAAAATGCGCTCACTCTCAGACCAGGATGCAGACGTAGTTTGTTTCTTCCTGGGAACAGAACGGATGCTCTGCAGTGAATGGGTGCCGTCAGAATGAGAGCTGATAAAAACAAGAAAACAAACGAGAACCTATAATCCATCGTTATTCATTTTTAACTTCAAAACGAAGTAATGATGGTTTTGTTTTTTGACAAACACGCATCTTTTTTTCTTCTCAAGACATCAACTGAAGGTTCCTTGTTCGCTTTCATCAGCTGTTTGGACTCTCGTTCTGACGGCACCCATTCACTGCAGAGCATCCGTTTGCTGAGACAGCGATGTAACGCCACATTTCTACAAACCTGATGAAGAAACCCACTCGTCTGCACCTTGAATGCCTGAAGGCCAGAACATTTTCAGAAACGGCAAAAGCATCAACCTGTCGGATCCAGCAGCCAATGAAAAGCATTTGTAAAGTGATAGTCACAGCATCAGCTGGAGAGTCAATAGTCCCGAGCTGAGCCTCGGGGAGCGGATGTTGCCTTTATCAGAGAGTGAGCAATTTTACAAATTAGATTCATCATATTTGTTTTTCTTCCTTATCTTCATAGCCTCTGTTTTATCTGTTGATAGGAACAGCGAGAGAGGATCTGTGGGATACGAATGGCCTGGGGAGGAAGAGCAAGGCTTTTTTACGTAAACACAGCAATAGTGCACACTAGTGAGTGTTAGATTTAAGGATACGATACTTAACCTCGGCCTTAAAAGGGGTTTACAGCCTTCTGTCCTCTACAAGTTGCACAGAGTGCTTTTTATTCCCTGTTCTCTAGAGTACTTCTAGTAGATTGCAGCTCAGAGGTGTGTGCCAAACACAGTGTGTTTATTATTATTATGATGCAAAAAATCATTTTGGTTCTGTGTTGAATCACCACTCAAGGTCCAATGTGAACTCACTGCAGCCTACGTCCAACAATTATCTCGCTCATTATCTATACGCTTATTGTAAGAAAGATAAGGCTGGATATTAATATTAATACGCTCAACATTTCACGGTTTACAGTTTTAATCTGAAAGTGCGTCGTGTGTAAAGTTATTGTCTCTCAAAAGAAAGTCGACCCTGAATCTTTAAAACGAGGCATTTTTCAAAACGAATCCCAAGCCGTTTCACGTTGATGTCATCACGAAACATTAGCATATTCCCCGCCCACTTGCTGGTTTTTTTGTGTTGGTCTGAATGCTTTGAATGAAATCATTAAATCATTAAATGAGTCCTGCATATTAATGCATATTATAAGAAAGTGTGTTTTTTGACCTTGCATGTATGACTCCAAAAACCAAAATATGAACCTTTTGTTACCCATAATAGGAACTCTTTAAGTTATAAAAAATGTATTTCTGAACCTCCAGTTTTTTTTATGTTTTAGTACATTTACTTTATGTATCGTTATATGAACATTGTGGGAAGGTTTTAGAACGTTATGAGAATGTTACTTTTAAATGTGCTCTGAACATTCTGAAACAGAAAGCGTTAAAAATCGAAACTACTAAAAAAAACTTAAAATATTCTGGAAGTAAAACCATTGCACAATGTTTCGAGAACATTACTAAAAACCAGATAACTCTGACCAGACAGAGTTGATCGCTTTACGAGAATCTTGTCGAAGCGAGAACATTCTTTGCTAGCTGATAAAACACGATGAACGGGTGTTTTGGTGTGTATTCTGAAAGTGTGTGTAGGTGTACACGTGTAGCTTTAAATAGCCCTGTGTTCTGTGACCTCTGAAGTACTTTCCATCCCATTCTGTCGTCTCCTGTGAATCAGACCTGTACATTTAACATAGAAATATATGCCGGGGTTATTATGTCAAAGCTGCTGTGGTAACAGCACTCTACGTGTCACTCTCGCCCTCTTGTTACCGTCATTTTCCCTTTTATCCCTTTTTCTGCATCACCTACCTGCAAGCGGGACTATAGTTAGACATTTCCCTTATAAGTACATCCGACATAGAAGATTCAGCTTTAAAACACACTTTCTGCTTTGAGGGTGGCCTTAAAAATAAAGCTTTTTCACAGCATAGGACATAAAGAATAACGATAATAAAAATAATCATACTATCGTGTCAAAGCTTACAGAAGAACCTTTTTGGCTTCCCCAAAGATTTCAACGGATGTTTCAGATTCTTCATGCAATCAAAGATTTTTATATTTAAAAGTGCAGTCGTTTTAAAGAAACAAATATTTCATTTTCTCCAAAAACTGCACCAAAATACACGATACAATTGTGTTGATGATGCAGTATAATGTAATATTAGTAGTTATGTTTGCTTAGGTGGTGAAATGTGCAAAATATGCACTTAATAGAGTTGGGAAGGATATATGTTACAGACTACAAGTTACCAATATTCAAAATCTAATGCAGAAGATGGTCACTTTTTACAATCTTGGTAGTTTGTTCAAAAACCCTCAGTCGTCCAATGGACGCATTCGAGTTTAAATATGGAGTGAATAAGTGACAACAGACATCAAGTCATTAGCTGCCCACAAATTAAAAAAATAAATGAATGAATGAAATCACTAGCAGGAGAATTTAGGTAGTGGATGGGATGCCGGATCATACACAGCTCT
Source organism: Puntigrus tetrazona (assembly GCF_018831695.1). Taxonomy (NCBI): domain Eukaryota; kingdom Metazoa; phylum Chordata; class Actinopteri; order Cypriniformes; family Cyprinidae; genus Puntigrus; species Puntigrus tetrazona. The sequence continues at coordinate 1,249,279 of NC_056708.1, forward strand.
GTCTCTGCGACTCTAAAGCCTCTTTAAGTTATTAACAGATTTGTCACTTGCAGGATGTAATGTCCCATGATTTAATTGTAGCCGATTGATTTTCGGCTAATTTTGCTCATAATCTGGTGCACATTAAACCAGCTCAAGGCTAATGTGCTGCTAATATATACTCACTTTATGGCTACTTGATAATTAGCAGCTATTAAGCCTGCAGAGAAGAAGAGTGGGGTCTGAAGTGTATTTGGAGCGCTGCTGTCCTCTACTGGTCAGACACTTCACTGCATGCTAGACACTAAAAGTATAAACTATGATAATAAAAAAAAGATATATTTTCAAGAATGTAGTGAGGAGTGGGATATTCACAATCTTGAGATATTCCCATCATTAGTATTCCTTACCATGTAAGAATTAGCATAGAGCTAAATTATCTGCATATTATTAGCATTTTAAAGTAAAAGTGCTTCTTTTCTGTTGCACAAGCTGAACAAGTTTGTGTGAATGCATATGCTTTCTTTATCAATGCAGTATCCAGCAGTGTTTTAGTATTACTTCTATTCTATTAGAATGTGATCGATTTTTTATTTAAATGTTCGGTCATTTGCGCTTTGTCATTTGATACAAAAATACATCATAAAAAGATATCTGACGTGTCCTTTTTTGCATTGAACTCACAAGTGTTGAGCAGCATTAATGCATTAAATAAACCAAACACTTCTGATATGAGAATACATATATAAAAAAGAATTGTGAAAGAAGGCAAATTGCGTCTTTGTCCTAGAAATGGCCGTTTTTACACAGTACAGTATAAATGACTCGAGAGAAACTAGCAACGCCCCTTTCAAACTTCTTCTCACTTTCTTTCTCAGTATCTCTCACACACTCTCACACACTCACGTTCATACAGGAAGTAGGCCGAAGGCAGAACACAAGAAAGGAAGTGAGATGCGACACATTTATGAGCAACATCTGCTCTTCTGGTGTACGTGTGAAGATAAAGATAGATTCTCACTTCAACATAAAGCACTCAATGCATGTGCAGCTCGTTTTCATGCATTTAACACATTTCTAGAAATATACAGAGAAGTCCATCGTGGGGTTTAAATAAACGTATAAATAAAGTTATGACATAATGAAGAAGAAATGCCACTTACATTATTTATTGTTCCACGTCTTAGAGATTATTTTTGCCTAATGTTTGATCATTTGGTACAATTAATTAAACAAACAAACAAACAAAAATAATGTTCTTACATAATAAAGAAATAACATTATGCATTATTTCATATTTATTATTTTTGCATAATACATTTATATATTTTCTTCAATTAAATATTTATGTAAATTATATGATATTAAAAAATGGGAAATTAAATTTTTTTTTTACTTTGTTGTGGCTTCCTACAAAAGGAAAATGTAATTTTTTTGTTTGGTTGTTGTTTTTTAGGTAGGTACAAGCCACGTTAAAAGTTTTTGTAATAAGATAGTATAAATAATACCTATATAAAGTAAAAAGCTATGTTATATATTATTAGTACACAGTGATGCTCTGTTCAGTCTTGCAATGACCCTGAATGCATGTCACCTTTGACAGAGTGACCAAGAAGCTCGCCTGCGTGTCAACATCGAGAGCTATTGAGTAAACATGGCATTACTGCTTAGTACAGATCACATGTATCCACCCTACAACCACAGGAAGTCCTTTAGCTGCTGCTTACAGAGCATCAGCCCTACGCAGCGGAAGTGCACACACACACACACACACACACACACACACAGACACACACCTACAAGAGCCAGAAGTGAGGACTTGTGGCTCATCGTCCCGGAAAGACACAAGAGGACACGGGAGTCAAAGACCATGATCAAACGCAAACTGAGTGAGTATATTTGATTGAGGGCTTTCACCATAGAGTGATGCAACGATTCAGACCGGTATCACTCTGCCATGAGGTTTCTCGTTGTGGTTAAAGCCTCTGGTCGCTCAAAAAAACGACTGTTAAAGATCAAAATGCCTTAAATAACCCCCCGCTGACCTTGTCGAAGCTGTTGGGGTGTTATGAAGGAGCAGCACTGTTGACATTATTGATTTTTATAATGGCCTTAACGGCTAACGTTCCTCTCTGATGAAGGCAGCGGTGCGTCGGATACGGTCTTAAGAGGCTTTTTTCTTGTTTTGCTCCACATGCCTCGAGGTAAAATCAAAGCCGTTCTCAGGACAGTGATGGGATGTGGGAATACCGTAATGACGTTTGAGGATTCTGCTGCACAAAGCAAATGAACGCACTTCAGAATAGATCAATATGAGCTGAATTGAACATCGACCAAGAGAAAAAACAAACTCATGATGAAAATAAGAGTTGTTTACATTAGATTAGTTTGAGTATTATAAGGTCAAATAAGGGCAAAATAAATGGTATATATATATATATATATATATATATATATATATATATATATATATATATATATATATATATATATATATACACGGATAAACAGGAGCATTATAATAAGAGCAAATGCTCATAAAAGCACAGTCCTGAAATTAAAATCATTTTTTTCTACACATAGCTACATACACTACATGTACATTCACTAAGGTCTAAGATCATATGTTTAAACTAACATATAAAACCTAAGCTATATTTATTAAAATATTAAAATAACACACACACATAATCTACCCCCATATATATATATATATATATATATATATATATATATATATATATATATATATATAGTACCTTTTGTCTAAATTAATGCAAACATATTTACATTTTAACAGTAACACTTGTAACCGTATGATGAATTATATCACTATGAAACACAAAAGAGTACATATTGCAAATGTAAATATACAGAAAATATTTAATCTTCGTGTTGATCAATAAAAACATTTTATTCAGTAATTAATTAATGTACAAAAATGTATATATAAGTCTACTTTTTTTTCTAGTGTTACAGTTGACATATGCATACATCACAAAACATTATACTTCTTTAATGTTAGTTACACTTTCTTCTTAAAGTAAACTTTACTGTAATCTCATGAATTAGTGCAAATAAGATCTGGCATTAAAATGGCCGTTCATTTTAAGATTATTCGCTTATTGTGAATACGCCAAAGTATTAGTTTCATCTCCCAGAACTAGTTTCATCCTTAATAGTGGTTACACTCTAATATGGATGTTTCTTGTAAAATAAAACGTGTTATTAAGTTCATTCCGTCTGGATCCTAACACAAGACAACTTGACAAGAAACAAAACCAGAACGGGGCTAATCTTTGACAGTCCCCCGAGAGCTGAAATGATTAAGATAAATGAAGAGACGTTCCAACAGTGACAAAGAGAAAATTCAGACCCCGATATCGAAGATCACGCGAGAAACATTACTGATTATGATAAAGCTCTATTTTAAGAATCGCCTTCCTGTTTCCGCAGTATCCTAATTTTCCTCCCCGGCCGTCATTAATGCATTAGTTTCACCAGAAAGATATATATCGGCTTCATTTATGAGAAGCTGAAATGTTCGAATGGTTGTTTTAGGGACTAAAGGGAGCACTGAATTTTTCCCACAGACAAGGTCAAGACTCATGTTTTCTTAAGAGGCTGCATGTTTCTTTCTCACATCGAAGGAACTCTTGGTATGATGGGGGTCCTGGGGAGCAGTCAGCCCACAACCGGCGGCTATTTAGACTCAATGAGAGGTTTAGTCTGAAAACCGCGGGCAGTTACAGCACACGCAACATGTTTTCTCCTTTCTCAGGCTTCAAGTGGTTTGGTAGTCTCACCAGCCTCCGGAGGAAATCGGACTCCCAGAAGGACGATGTCAAAGAGGTGTCCGCCGACGATATGGGCATGCACCCGCGCAGCCCGAGCTACGCCAGCTCCAGTGAAATGTACACGCACATGGGCACCATGCCGCGTCACCCAAAGAAGGACAAGAGCTTGAAGAAGAGCAAGTCCAAGGACAAGACCAACCTCAGCCGGAGCCAAAGCATGAGACCTTCGCAGGACCATGTCGTTGACTCCCCCCTCCTCAGCGTCCTCTCCGGGAAGGGCCTGGAGGCCCTGGAGAGACCCATGTTGGAGGACAAGCCGGCGGCGGGAAAACTAGCCGCCGATAATCACATTCAGAATCGCGACCTTCCTCCTCCACCGACTACGGATGGACACTCAACGAAGCCGGAAGCTGATGATAAGGAGCCATCGGCTAATTCCGAGCCCCATGTCGATCCACCGAAAGCATGTCCGGAAGCTTCACCGGATCTGAATCGGAGCAAGGAGCCAGACCTCCAGCCGGTGCTGCCCAAGAAGAGGCATAGAGAAGGAGACGCCTCCGTGAGGGACGCTGGGGAGCTCCAGGTGGATGGACATGTGCTTCGGTTACCTCTGAAACAAGACAGTCACGTGAAGCAGACGCAAGCAGTAGAGGAGGATGCTAAAATAAGACCAGACCACAAACAAGACAGTCAGGAAGAGAAGGAGAGTAACAGGTAAGAATCAGTTCCGTGATTCTCCAATTTTATATTGGTTAACAACCCGCCACTGCGGAAATTAGCAATAGTTAAATCATGATAACCCACACTAATGACCGTTTAACCTTGGAAAATATGCCAATATATATATATATATATATATATATATATATATATATATATATATACATTTTTACTGTTGTTCAGTAGTACAGTACTTAAGGTTAAAGATTAAATGCCATTCACAATTCATTTTAATGCCATTCAGTGTGTGCCCCAATACCACATGAAGGCTGTTCGGACAAAAAGCAATGTGATTTTTGCACAAAAATTCAACAAACAGTTAATAAAAAAAAGTTAATATTGAATTATTTACATTTTAGACACAGTATTGCAGTTAGTTCGTTTTTTCCGCACCACGATTCGTTCCAAACAAGGCCAAAGCTGAATGAACCAGCTAGCAACATTATTGACAGTGAACTGTTCATATTTTTGTTTTTGGAGCCCTAAATAACAGGCTGACATGCATGCAAGGTCAAAAATCACAAAGGTTTAATTTTCACATTAATTTGCATCTATTTTTACTAAGAAACGATTTGCTCAGTGATTCATTTTTCAAAGCCCCTCCGGTGATTGGTCGATTTCATTTAAAGCAGCGTTTGTGAGCTTTTATCACTCCAAAAGCGACACCTAGTGGTGAAGAATTCATTTGCATTTTCAATCAGACCAATAAAATATGCCAATGTCTATATTGATGTCAACAAGAAACAGCTTGGGATTCAAACCACTCATTCCAATGATTCAGAGTCGACTCTTCGTTTTGAAAGATTCACTTAGAGCTGTGTTACACAATGCATAAAACATCATTTGTATTTGGAATAACTTTCACGGAATAATTGTTTACTTCAAGACTAGCGTTGTGCGCTAACAAAATAAAAAAAAGTCAATTTTGATTTCACGAGGACTAATAGTTATAAGACTGGCAAGAGCAAAACCACGACATTAAACAAGTTAACATTGCACAACCCAAATTCTACATTTGTCAATTTTAGTTTGTTTCTATTTGTAACTATTCTCTGTAGTTCTATTCTATACGAAATGCAACAGGTGAGATTCGTTCTGACTCTTGCAGGATTTACGAACAAAATGGTTGAATGAATGACTCGAAAGACAAGCGCTTATCGCCACCTACTGGTGAACCAAACGTAACCCACAGTAACTGAGAAATATCCCATGTGTACAAGCGGAGTGATAAATAATGAAACAAACTGAGACAGATAAATCAGGAAGCTGCACTATAGACTAATATACCTTCGATCAAGTAAAATATGATCTCTGCTCCTCTGGGTCACCGGTTCTGGTTCATTGTACATGTACACCAAATGTTCTCGTGAGACAGAGGCTCATATATTTAGATCTGCTCTGTGCGTTTGGACATGCTTTCTAACACAGTTGATCTCAGGGGCCCTGGATAACAAAATCTTTAAAGTGAATTTATTAACATTTGGGATAAGATTTTGGGCAACGATGGTGTTGATACATCGGGCTAGTTCCTCTGCTCGTAAATGGCTGGTAAAGAAGGTCACAAACCTGTGAGCGTTCGATCAATGAGGTCAAACAGAGTCGCAGCAGTGACCCTCATAAATTCACATTAGTCACATTAGTGGGCAGCAGAGAGCAACCGGGCTAACAGGCGTTCGAAGGAAAGCCGCTGTTCATTCCTCCAGACTTCCCAAAGGGACTGGACGTGGAGCGTGAAACTTGAATGAACAATTTTAGGAAACTCTGCATTTATTTTCAGCTTTTATTTGTTGCCTGTTAAGAGAGTTGAGCTGAGCTCAGAAGAGTTGTTTGAGAATGAAGTTGCACAAGGATCTAAGGTGAGTTTATCAGTGTCAGAATAAAAGATTTTTTAAAATCATTTTATTTATTTATTTATTTATTTTTTGTGACGACAGCAGTAGATGCATTGCTTATTATCTGAAATTTTATTTAGAATATAAATAAATTGTAAACTAAAAATATATATATTTATTGCATTTATACACACTGTATGCTTTGAATTGAATGTAGCCCTTATAGAAGAGAACAGTGGTCATAAATGGTATAGTTATGGTATCCAATTACTCTGAGATCAAAAAAAAGAAAAAAGCATGGCACTTTAATTGCATCTTGTCTTAAACAGCGTTTTAATACAGGCAAAGTGCCTCTGTCCTCTTCTGATTAGACTGTTCTCAGTCAGAGCTCATTATAAACAGCACCTGCTTAGTCTTTTGTAAACACGGCCGAGGAAGATAATGATGTGAGGTCAGTCGGCACAGCTGGAGGATGTGAGAAACGTCTTCAGGAAACAGTGTCTTAATAGTTTTCCTGCTTTTGTTTTCGCTGCATCAGCTTCGCCTATTTTTGTGTTTTAATAATAATAGTAATAACAGTTAACGGTGATAATAGTTGATAATGTATTATTTTTTCACTTGCAGAATAAATGAATCATGGGATTTTCTTCAATGGTATTTTTGTTACTGTATGATCTTTAAACCATTCAAGGCCTCAGAACTGATTTGGGGCTCGTGAAAGAACAATCTCTTCCTGAAAATGAAGAGTTGTGTCTTTTTGTCGTGTTCGTCAGTGGTTCACACACACTTCTGCTTTGCTGAAACTTTTCCCATGCTGAAAGCTGTCTCTTGGTCTGACCTGACAGGGAATTTATGGCTCATTTATCAAACCGTCTTGTTAAAAACTCTTCCCACGCTTAAAGCAAGTGTGTTTCTCTCATACACTCAGAGCTTAAGTCACTTAAGTCCCCTACTCATTTAAGACCTTTTAAAACAGATACTGATATGCACACCTTAATGTACACCCTTTAGGGATGAATATGATACAAAATTGTACCTTTTTAAGAGATGATGCCTTAGTGACAACTTTTGTACCTTTTTTTTAAGTATTTTTGCAACCGCTGGGCAATATATTGACATTTGAGAAGATATGTAAAATAAGATACAATATACTGTATAATTTGAAGAACTTTTTCTATATTTATTTTTTACCAGTGCAATTTTTATTGCATTTACTCAACATTAATGTTGCGTGCCAGTATTCTGTTATTTCGCAAATTAAATGTTTACAGTGGGGGTTTATTAAAGTAAATAACAAATACAAATGCATTTTTAAAGCATTTGAACATATTTACTGTTATTTTCAAGACAATAACATGTTGCCAAGAGGAAAAAAAAAAGTTGAGGTAAGTTTATTGACATCTGAGATGAGAAATTTTGCCATCTAGAATTTTAAAATTGTGTAAATGTATTTTATGTATTGTGTATAACTGGCTGCTTTTAAGTGTTTAAAACATTTAAAAGACTATTCAAATCAGTGTTGCTTTTTATTTGTCTCGTTGAGAATAATGCCCAAACAGAAATACTTATTGGTTGAAAAGTTGTTTGTTTCATGTGTCATTTTAAAAGTGAGCATATCTAAATATTCTTGTACCTGTGTTTAAAAGTTCTGTCTCTGCACTTCCTGTTTTGTGGTTGAAGCTCATTGATGTGGCGTGCAGCAGCAGCGACATAAACATGCTTCTCACTTCCCTTGGATGTAAAAAAAGCCAACTTCTGCTGTGACTTTTAGATCACATCCTGTGGTGTAAAAACGCAATACGAAAAAACCACATATCTTACTGATGTTGTTTAACGCTGCAGTGGCCTTCAACATTTTTCATATGTTTAAACTTATTATTTATGCATTTTTCTGCAATCCTCGATTCTGATTGCTCAGTATTTTTGTACAAGCGCACTGTATAATTCAGCAGATTTTCTCTAATTTCTCATAATTTTGACTATTAATTTTCATGTTAGTTTATTCATTTAGATTGTAATGTATGTAGTTGTGCATATGTGATTAAATGGCTCTCTGTGTAATACGGTATAATACGCACAATTTGTGTTATTAAACAATGTTTTCTTTCTTTTCACAGACAGCTGAACACCACAGACAACCAAGGGGAATATGTGGAAGTAAGGCTTTTTTCTTTCTTTCTCTTGTAAACAAGAAATCATTTAAACATCTAAAATCATCTAAGTCTCTCGTGTTTAATAAGGAGAAGCTGGCAGGAATTCTGTTCATATATCTCTGCATTACTTCAATCTGTCTTTTCTTGATTCAGGCTATATTTCAGAGCCCTGACAACCTGCTGAATATGGTTATTTCATGCTTAATTAGGCACAATTCCTGTATTCATTAACTAAAAGCACCATTTGGAGATGTAATAAGAAATTAATCTAATGAGTTCTTTTAGTGTGTGCTGATTTGGTGCAAATGAATGTCCTTCCTATTCCTGCCCTTGTTTGCAGTCATTAAGACGTTAGACTCAGCGTTTAACCGCCGTGTGGTGAACTCCACTGCCTCTAGATGGAGCTACGAACCGGTCTTTAATTCCCGAAGCTCTGAGAGGAAGGTTAGGTGTGGTCAGACCCACATGACCCTCAGGCCTTCGAAACACACACTCTCGTTTACACACACTGCATAAACGTCCTCTTTTCCACTGATGCATTCACACAGACACACACGGAGGGGGTTATTTATTTATTCTTCTCAAGGATGGAAACCGATGTGTATTCTTGATTCATTTTAAATCTGCATTTAACAGTTGTTTTTTACTTTTGAGGAAGCAACGTTTGGGAAATGTTGAGTTCTGTACCTTGTTGAGTATCATTCGATATTACTGTATGCAGGTAGTGTGATTATATTACCAAAAATGTGTAATGTACTGAATTACATTACTTTGTACAATTTTTCGAATTTGTATATTATCTGCCCAGACAGACCGATCTTCAGACTGAGCAATCCTCATTTGTTTATTCCATTAAAAATGGAACTTCTAACATATTTTTGTTTATAAATGACTAAAACATTTAATACAGCATCAAAACCTTGATCTACCTCATTAATGACTCAAGTTCGGTATTTATATGTCATTTTGTATAATAAATAAAATTACAGTATCCATTGGTGTATGATGGACAGATTATATAATGATCATTTATATCATTTCTGAAGAAAACCAAAAACAAAAAGCATGAGGTCAATCTCATTCAGTTAAATCTCACAAGCGTCGTCATATTTTAAAGGATAACGTTACCAGAAAATTTAATGCATACTTTAATAGTCCTGCAAAATATATATATATATATATATATATATATATATATATATATATATATATATATATATATATATATTTTTTTTTTTTTTTTTTTTTTTTTTTTTTTTACAAAAATATGTAGGCATAATAGATTTTTGTGCATGGAATTAAATTTTTGCCTGTCAATACCACAGGTTTTCCTTTTTATTTGAGGTACAATTTATACTCACTTTTCTTAAAATCGAGTTAGTTGGTCTGTTTTCATGTAGGATTTGATGCAGATTATAAAAAGCATGCCCACTAAACAAAAGGCCCTCTCCTCCTCTCCATCCTATATATTCTGACTGTGTACGGGCTTGCCGTGTTTGCTCGGGGTCTTCAGCGCAGGCCTTAAACGCAGGCCGTTTCTCAGACGGAAGGCTGCATCCTCCGGAGGACGTGTTTGTAGGTTGCATACGTCACCGAGCCTGGTTTATTTCAGGTAACTGAGGATTGTATTCGTGAGTCATAAGCGTGATGCAACAATTTACACTTAAGAATAACACACAAAGTTATGACTGTTAATATTTTATAATAAGATATTGTTTATAACGTATGCAGCCTACAAATGCGTGCTCCGGAGAGTTTGAGAAACGTTGGAGTGAAACTTTCTCCTTTTATTTTAATTATGCTCTGCTTCTTTTTTGAGATACAGTGTTGCTTGTTTTCTTTCACTATCCTTTCTGTTGCTGTTTTTCTTAATAATTATTGTCATTCGTGCATTTGTTTACGTTAAATGCCATTCATGGATCATAGTAAAACTTCTTTATTTCATATTGTGCCAAAACTCTTCAGAGCTCCATTTTTGATCCACTCTAAATAGATTCAGAGTGCTCCGGTTGTACATTATGTTTTGGTAAAGAAAGAAGAGCACTAGCTTGTTAAGATGAGGCCTGTATCTGGGCCAAAAACTTGTGCAGAGTGTGTCAAATAACTTTAACTTGGGGGCGTGGCATCATTAACCACGCCCCTTCAACTGTCAGCAATCATTTCTGAATGAAACGCCTTTACTTTACTACATCTAACCAATTCAAATTAGAAAAATGAAGAGTTCTCCAGAATGATGCAGTTCTAAATAGAACTGTTACTAAGAATAAAGAACCTCTGAAGAACATATGAATGTATTTTATATTGGAAGGTAAGATGAAGATGTCAAATTAGAAGAGCTGGCTTGACTTCCTTGTTTGTTTCCATTCATCACTTTCATTCGTCGTCTCAAATTCAGGTTTAGACTACACTGAGCACACAGTTTTTTATGTTTATGAATCTCTGAAAAGAACTGGTTCTTCTTCTTCTTCTTTATTGAGTTTGGGAATGAAACTGCTGTATGTAGATCCTTTTTTTGATTCCCACATAGATTTTAAATTTTCCGTAATTTTTCATTGCACTTTCATTATCCCTTTGTAGGTTTATTCATGAAAAACAGTTTTTGAGTCATGTCAAGCTGACTGGTTGCAGAAGGTTTGCAGAAATGCATTGGAAGCACAGCCTCCTTTCCCTCCAATTCCTGGATGCCATCCTTCGCTCTCCTCTCTGCCACAATATGAAACTTTAATGTTGTCTGAGTTAAAATGAGTCTCTGCCCTGAATGTTCACTGTAATGGCAAAAAACAGCTCTTTCGCCTGGAAACAGAGATGAACGACTGGTCTTCGTTCCAGTACAGAATGTTCCCAGAGGCCCATGTGTGATCTCTTGAGGTGTTCGTAATTGCGTTCTTCCATTCAGCCGCTGATACCGATGTTTATTTTTCTGCTGGGCTGTCATCTCATTATCTCGATTGTTCCTAGATCTCACACCTTTCATAGCAACGTCGAATTGAACTCCTAACCTTTCTGCTAGCTGCTAACACCAATTAGCGGTTTCCTTTTGGTAATTGTATTACTGACAATTCTATTGAAATACACCAGAGCTGATCTGCTCTAGCAGTACTACAGTACCAGCAGTAGTAATATTTCATTTAGTGTTTAATTCTATGGGTAATTCAGAGTGCCTACAAGAGTGACAGTTATTCAAGCTCTCATAGTTAGAGGTTTTAAAAATTGCAGTAGTAATAGTGATGCATAAGAAGAAGCTATGAATTGATGTAGACCCAGCTGGTGAAAGATGGGGGTTGTGATTCCCCTCCCTCCTGTTTTTCAGCATGGAAATACATACAGAACAGCCGGTTATTCTGTTTAAATCAAATCACTACACGGCTTTGCATTGATTAGCCCTGTAAATTGACTAGGCCTTACTTGCTAACATGCTTCTCGTGGTCTTCCATTACTGCTACAGATCAAACCAAATGACCAAACTGCTTGATCAGCGAAAGCAGTGCAGACTTGGGCAAGAGCCATACCGCACGCAAACTACAATACCCAGAATTCCAAAGGGGCCGAGCTCATTAATGTTAATGGGAAGGGGGAGGTAAGTGTGCTTGGGCCCCGTAGGCAGACAGAGGTAGAGAAGAACCCCATCCACCTCCTCATTATCAGTTTGCTCACAGAGTCTAGCTCCTCTCCATTGTACCGCTGCACCCTGCCTGTAGGACACTCGCTGTGTAATTAATATTTAACCGAGAGAGAGATTGAATGAAAGATTGAGGAGGAGTTGTGAAGGAAAAGCCACGATCAGCATAGAAATAAACAACAGCATGAGATCGAAAACAAGTAATGGAGAAGGAGCACAGAAAGTAGAGAACTAGGGCAGAGAAGTAGGAAAGAAGTAAGAAATTAATATCTCTTTAATGACAGTTGTTTATCTCTGAGCCATGAGATTCAAAGGATAGTTCACCCACAAATGTAGTTCACCCTCGTTTCGTTTCAAACCTGTTTATCTTCAGAACACAAATTAGGATATTTTTGGGGAAATCTGAGCGCTTTCTGAGTCTGCATAAACAGCAAGGGAAGAACCACATTCGAGATCCAGAAAGGTAGTAAGGACATTGTTAAAATAGTCCATGTGACCTGGTTCAACCTTTGTTTTGTATCCATTCAAATATTTATTGCGCACAAAGAAAACAAAAACTGCAACTTTATTAAACAGTTTCTTCTCTTTAGAGTCAGTCGCCTCCACCATTCATGTACCACGAGTACCACGACACATGACTGCATTCCTCCGCTTGAAAACAACACGTCGCGTCTTAAACACTAGCACTAACAATGCCCAAATCCTAGTTTCATTATGATAGACCTACTGAATAATGACCGTTTTCAAACACACGTCACACTGTTGGTTGAGGCATTATTGCTGTGTTGGTCCGGTCGGGACACTCAATTAAATACAGCAATGCTTTGATAGTACCGCAAAGCCACAGGAAAACCAACCAACAAAAAGTCAATTTAAGCAGTAATTTCATCTCTGTCTGTGGTCACCATATGTGTGTCACCATGTGTGTGTCATGTGAGACTTCTCATCATATGTGTGGTAATAACATGAAATCCTTTTCTCATATCATGCTCTCATGAGACAAACGCACGCACACACCACAATAGCATATGACGTTAACCCACGCACTGGATTACACCACATGCTATCTTCTACTCTTTAATAGCTTCAACTTGACATTCATCCTCCCATTGTCTCAGGCTGATGAGCGTTCAACATGAAATGAACATGTTCTTACCGGATTATCTGCAAATGCACAATAGCATCAGAGAGATTTCTGTGCTGAATGGGTCTCGTCTAATTATATCTTTTGTTTTTCATTGTGTGGCTTCCCTAGGTGACACTGTAAGCTTCATCACTCAGTAGCTAAGCTTTTTAGAGAACATAATATGCACATATACAGACGCAAAATGCTGATGTGATCCTTACAGCCATGCAGATGTCTTACCAGCTGCCTGGTTTTAAATAGTGTCCATTCCTGCTCCTGGAGGGCCACTATCCTGCAGAGTTTAGATCATTAAACACATCTAAATCAGCTTATAAAGGTCTTCAGTTTCATTAGGAACTTCCAGGCGAGTGTGTTGGGGCAGGCTGAAACAAGCCTTTAAGTCATTATTCGCTGATATTCTTCCTCCTCCACTTTGGCTCTAAAATGTTGGTGTGAAGTATTTACTTGCAACCTATCGTAATGTGTCTCGATGCATCAAGTTTGAATATGCAGAAGCACAAGTGAGAGCTAAATTTGAGATCTATGGCAGATGGGACAATTTTCCGTGAATAACAATTTACATTTTGGTCTGTTTCCATTTGTAACTATTTCAGGCTGAGTATATGACAGAAATTTTGGGGTGAACTGGTCCTTTTAAGGATGCTGTTGTCAAAGCTTTGAGTTGGTTGCCATAGCAAAGAGTCCATTTTGATGTCACAATAGTCCCCAGGGAGCAAACGCCCCACCCTAGACTGCTGTACCAGAGTCAGCCTCATTTTATCTAGAGTAAGTAGCATGCGTGGGTAGTATCCGATAGGGAATATTCAAGGACTGAGGCTCATTAGCAGGTTTTTACTACGTTCCTAGAAAATATAATTTTACTTCCAAGCACAACTCATCTAAATAGCTCCTGCACGCCCAGGCTTTCAACATAACCATTTTTTAATACTTATACACTAACAGTCATGTGTGCATGAATTTAAGTGTTTTCTCAGCTTGTGTGACTCGATGGGTGTGGGGGTGTGTATGTGCATGTGGGTGAGTGTCTATAGACTCTCTCCCCCCCTCGTACTTTTCTTTTGCGGTCTTTCAAACCGGAATAAAAGAGAAAATTCCTTTGAGTAGGTGCTGAATGCGTGCGCCACATACCTCTTGCTCTCTGTCTCTCTCTCCCCCCAGCATTGTTTGGAGCCCTGGAGGAGGGGGTGGGTGGGGTCTCGGTGCCTGCAAGCATCTCTCTCTTTCTACATCCCTCCCTCTCCCCCTCCGTCCCTCCCCCCACCCACTGCTTTCATCCAAGAGCGATGAGGTAATCCCTGCCAGCGCTGTGAAGCATAGCAAGCGCTAGAGTGAGAGTAAGAGGCAGTGGAACTGAGCAGGAGAGATATATTGAAAGTCAGAGAGGGAGAGAGAGAGAACGAGACATTGAGAGGGAGAGAGAGGAAGCCGGTGCAGATCTGAGATGACACTGGCTCTAGAGGAACAGCGATAGCACTGATCAGTTGCAGCAGTGGCTTGTTCACGGGTGAACACAAGGGGATAGGGACATGACCCGGGGCTTCTAGTGGACTCCAGGGGTGGAAGAGCCGAAGAGAGGAGGACAGGAGCCATGACGGAGAGATGCAGCCTGTGGAGTGCCCTGTCAGCCGCTGCCTGCTGCTTCTACAGGGGCTCCTTCATGCAGGTGCAGGTGAGCCCCAGAATGCTTGCGTGTGAGAGTGCAGCTACAGTGTATGTGCATGCATACGCCGCGTTGTGCGTGAGAAAAGGTGTGGATCTGGATTACATCATCTCTAAATATGCCTTCAGGAGTTCCTGCGTGAGAAGTGGAGGAAGATGCATGTCACATTCGCAGTGTGTGTGCTGTATGTAAGCGTACACGTTGAGTCCTGCGACTCCGTCCAGGGCATCTGCTGGCGGGGAAGGGTGCCCCTCAAGGCTCTGTGTTTGGCCCGGTGCAATTGTGCAACCCGGACAACTGTGTCATTCCACCAGCCTCTGCTATGATATCACTGCACCGGGTGTGTGTGTGTGTGTGTGTGCGTATGTGTGAGTCTGTGCGCCGACTGGGCTCAGCTCACTTTGGCTCAGCTGTAACACTAGTGCTGATGATGCACAGTTGGATGAGCGGGCAGGCAGGGCTCTGTTGTCACCCTGCGGTTATGTAGTGGATTGTAATGGGCTCAGGAAACAGGAGAATGCATCAAAGTAGCTCTGGAGGTCATGCTTTTTATATCTGAAAGTGAAGATATATTGTTTCATGCAAGGTTCAGAATACATTAAAAAAATCTTGCATTACTGTGACGAGGACTGATACATGATCTCAGAACAACACAGAATTTGAGTGGGAAAGCTGGAAAAGGGGAATGGGTGTCGTCTAATTGTCCTCTATTTCAGCCGACTTGGACTGGATAACAACAGTACAATTTTGGCTCTGAGATTGGGTGGTGCACTAAGCACTATAGAAACAAGGACAATACTTCTTTGCCTCATCTACTTTTCTCACCCTCCCTTTTAATTTTTTCTGGTCCTTTTAAAAGCAAAACAGAGGGCGTTTAAAGTAATTAAATTATAGTGTTTTGTGCTCCCCTGTTTGCCAGAGTGCCACTGTTTCTCACTATAAAAGCACAGTAGCAGGTGCAGATGGTAATAAAAATGTTTCCCGATAAAAATAAATGCTTACAAAGCATTTAGCAAAAGTTAGGGTTAGGGTAATCCTTACCATTATGATCTCTATATACAATACTCAATGTTTAATTTGAGAAACAATCAATTTGTGCTTATCTGAGAAAAAAATTAAAGTATGTTTAAAGTTCCTAACATTGCTCTGGCGGGACCTTTAGCTAGTATAGAAAAACATATATATACTGTATAAGCACACCTCACATTTGACAATACTGAGAACAAAATGTAAGTACTCAAATGCATGTAGATGCCATAGATGTCCATAGACTGTCTGTAATGATGTATGTGTTCATCCCATTGGCCACCTGAGCTCAGAGCTGCACTGGGAGGAGATGACAATGTCCCAGCTGCAGATTGATAATAGTCATTCTTATTTGATATTCAGATGCACAAAAACAGACACAGATGAATGTCCTTGTGCTTTGAATTCTGTTCAGTATCTTAACCTTGTGTGTACCTTTGCATTAAACGGATTTTTACAAGATAGCGGTATAGGTAGATGTTTTAGTTGTTATGGTAATTTGGAAATCCTAAAATCCAGGTTAGACCCCTTCTCCCATTGATCTCAGTTGTGTCCCTGCAGATTCTGATGTTGTATTGCTTTTTGCACCAATTCTTTAGCCTCATTACCAGTAAAGATGGTTGCCGTCTTGATTTTAATTGGGCTAGGCTACTGCGTGTTTATCAGGGACAGCATCAACACCAAATCCTCCATCTGCCTCTTGCAGTTACACTTTGATTGTTTCATCTTAATCCCCACATTCTATGCCGGCTGGCAGCTTGACAGCTTTTTTCGTCTACGACCCCACTTGCATATGTGGTCATGCTAGTTTTAACCACAGGGGTCATGGAACCACATTCACAATAGGGGTCCAAAATTAATACCCCTTTAGCATTTACACAGATTCCAGACACATTAAGACTGGTCTAATTGTCTGCTTTGGTGGCTAATTTTTCCATGCTGGTGAATGATTCAGTTGCAAAGATTTCCCCCCAAACTCTCTCCCTTCCAGTCCAAAAAAAAATTATATATATATATTAATTTCATATTCAAATATTCAGGGTATGACTCTCCCTCTCCCCTCTTTCTTTCTTCTCTTTTTCTTGTGTTTTCCTTTCTATCCTCTCCAAATCCTCTCTGGTGCCGCTGTCTCTTCCCCAGGGCTGCGGCGGCTTAGCAGCTGTTAAACAGAAAAGTTCAAGAGTAAATCTGCCTGTTACTGAATGTGAGGATAACCTAATTACACTGGGCTGTTTTCTCTCCTAATGAACGCCACGCAGATTTGGAGTGCCCAGGATTTTTTTATATACCTCCCCCCAAACCGCTTCTGTACCGATTTCTTCTCATCCCTTTGATGAATGTGGCTGAACTAGAAGTCCCTTAGAGACTGGATTAGTCCTCATTCATATTGTGTATACTTCTCAGACTAATGATGTTTGTTCTGCTTTGCTTATCACGCAAATGAAGATACTGAAGTTGTCAAAAATGCTAAATTAGACACAAACCATCTGTGCAAAAGTTTGGTGTATTTGTGCATCACACTGCCCAACAAATGCTAGCATTTCAACCATTCTAAAGCTGTCTGTTTGATTTAGAAAGTTAGGCACTGTCATTCTTGCACTGCTCCAACAAACACCGACGGCATGAGTGTCCAATCCTGAACGTGTAGGACCACCTTCCTACAAACTTCTTCCAACACACCTGTCCCAAAGACCTTAATTAGCAAGTTCATATGTGTTTAATTGGGTTTGGCCTTAAACTCTGAAGGAAGGTGGCCCTACAGAATCAGGTTCAGACAATCCTGACTTACAAGGTTATCTCACTGGTTTATTTGATCTGACATTCAATAATCGATTGATGCTCCCTTTTATGTTGAATTATGTTTGTTGTTTTGCCTTAACCCTGTCAGTGCAGTATATCTACGAAATTATGAGCTGGTTGTGTGTTATTTTAGATGTATTTCATATTTAAGTGGTAGTAGAATGGAAGTAGAATTAATAAGAGATTTTTTTTGTGTTATCAGATCAGAGGGCTTTTTTCATGGCTGGCCGTCAGAAGTCTTTTATGCTTCCGCCCCTTTAAGAGAGAGCGGTGAGATCATAGAGAGTTGAAGAGATGCTTTCAGCTCATCTCAGTGCTGATTTCACAGTTTCTCTCTTCCATCCCTCAGCTCATCCTCTCCCCTGCCTCGGTTTTCAAGACAATCACGTTGTAAATCCAATAGGTCAGTGCGATTGGTTGTTAGCTCTGAACAGGAAGTGTCTCTGTCTTAGACGTCCACTATCAGATGCTTTACTGACAGAGGATTATCAACACCAGCAGGAATTAATTTCCTCTGAAGTGAAAGATAAGCTGATATCACGACAGAGACGTCCTAAAGTTTCATTCCCTCTGAGGATCATCTGAGCAGGTGGGTTTGGCCATAGGAAAGGGGGCTGGGATGTGGTGTAGGCTGGATTCAGGTCTGTTTTGTACGTCCACTTGACTTTTATCCCGGTTTGACCTGACGGGGTCAATGGGCAGCAGCAGGCCCTTTTCAGTTCACTGAAACAAAGGGTGCATGTAAGTGATCTCCAACCTTGTTCCTGGAGAGTTACTTTTCTGCAGACTTCAGTTCTAGTTCTAACTCTACTAAATATTAAGAAACCCTGAATACTTAGATCAATTGGTCCAGGTATGTTAGATTTAGGTTAGAGCTAAACCCTGTTGAAAAACAATGCATGCGCTGGTTAGTTATGTTTTGAAGCATGGCAGCTGGTTTGATTTTTTTTGTTTTTAACAGGGAAATCTGCAAGATGGTAGCACTCCGGGAACAGGGTTGGAGACCCCTCTTTCTTTTCTTTTAAACTTTATTAGACAGAAGGGGGCTTTGTCATTACTTACTTGTTTTGGTCACAAGACAGGGGGTCACTTCAAGGCCATGAACGGAGCCGAAGACAGGTATAATCAGTCATGCACGTAGGATACATATAATCAGTGAAGGTGGTTTAAGGCACAGCTTGTCCTTTTGAACTTAGTTCAGTTTAATCCTGAACAATGTTCTGTAAATGGCCTTATCTAGTGTTAAAATTATGGCCAGTATGCAACTTGGCTTTATCAGTGCACAGGGTTTCTTTCTCTTTCTTTCTTTTTTGTATGAGGTGATGTTATATCCATTCACGTTGTCATTGCAGTGGACTGGTGTTTATCTTGTTTGAGCATGTGTCTGACCAATTCAAACAGTACCAGACCGTGCGTCTCCTATCTCTGTGACATTTAAATGAGCACTAGTCACTTGTTAGACTCATAGTTATTCCATCAGGACTCCAGCTTGTCCCTTTATGCATCATTCTGCATTACTAAAGCACCCATCACTTTAGAAGAGCCACTACAGTGAATTACAGTGAAGAATTATGCTACGCCTGATAACACAATACATTAGAACAAGCATAAAAAAGCATTTTATTGTCTGAGATTGAAGAGATACCACCCACCACGCAGCAACCAAATCACCCCAAATGACAAAATGATGAGAAGGAAAGATTAGACGGTTAATTGCAGTAAATGAATTCCATTCCATTCCAGCCGTACCTTGGCGAAGAGCAGTGATAACAGAATTGAAATTGCGGCAAAAACAGCAAAATTGGAATCTCCTAAGCTTCTTTAGACTGTTGTGTTGTCTGGATTGGATTAGTTATAGACTCGCGTAGAGCACGTAATCTTCAGTTTTGCATTGTATGTTAAATTGAATTAACCTAGTTTGCTAGTAGTGCGCAGGGTATTCATTGGCACACAATAAAAAGTAGGGACAGGAGAAAGAGAACCGGTAATTTTAGAGTGGATTTCTCCTCGAAGATCCTGGAGGGCGTCTTGTTCATATGCCTCTGCAGCAACTACGGAAAAACAATGACATCATATACAGGGTGGAGAACGAGAGCGAGAGAAGAGAGAAAGAGACTTTGACATCGCAGTGGGATATTGCTGGATAATACCTAGTTTGTGAGGTACGCTTTAGCGCATGCTGAGAAGGGCTAGTGTACGTCCAGTGGGAGATTAGCTAAGTGGCAACACACACGCACACAAGCAGTCTGGTGTGTGTTTATCTGTGTTGTAAGGGAGTTCCCCAGCACTCTCCATCTCTGCCCCCCCCCCACACACACACTCCAGGAGGAGTGCATCATCTGCAGTGTCGCCATGGTGACAGCCTCACGCTCCAGGACAACCCCACCCCCGTATCCCAACCCCCACTGATTAGGCTGCTCGCGTCCCCATGTGGCTGTGTGTAATGAATGTGTGAACACCGTTAAGTCTACTGGTGCATATGTGTTTGTGCACACCTGAGCTGTATGAACAAAGCCCCGGGCTCCAGGCTATTATAAACTCCCATTAGCACTTCGTTCGAGCGCACGTCTGAAGTATCATTGTGCCGGGACGGTTTCACAGTGTACGGCTGCAGTGCGACCCTAACCGAGAGGTCACGGGCCACCCGCCAATGCATGCCCCTCCCCAGCTGTACATGAATGAAAGTGAGATCTCAGCACTCCGCCACCGTCTGCGCTGCCAGCCAATGGCACGCACCGCTGCGGAGCTCTCCGGAAGAGATGACATCATCTCCAGCCAATCGTAGCATCGCTCAAGGGCTGAGTGCTGCAGGCTCGGCAAAGCAATGAGATATACAGAGAGGCGAGGCGCAGAAATGCAAGGAAGCATGTTGCGATATCCTTTCATTCAGTGCAAACACCAGATATGATGTTGAAATGACCTCAAAGGCATTCTGCCTGCTATCAGGGCTGGATGACAGAAGGGCAGGTGTGTGTGTGTGTGTGTGTGTGTGCCTGACAGTGATATCTCTCTGTGACCTGCCAGCCGGCATTACGAGGCAGATCTTCTTGCCACTGTGTGTGTGTGCGTTCCTATTGGGCTAATACCCCTTTGCCCTGAGGTTGCTGACCATGCTGTATGTTCAATACACAGCAGCTATTAGTATTCAGTAAATACTCTGACCTAAGCCAGAGCGGTAACATTTCCATATGGCAAAGAATAAAAACAGACCTTGCCCTTTATCTCTCTTTCACTCTCTAGGGCTGAAATATACTCTGCACGGTCACACAAATGCAAACGCGAATGCTTGTCGTATTGCTGTCATCCAATGGTAGCTGGTGCTCTCCCCTGAAAACTCTCATTGACAAAATACTGAAAGTGCTGAAAGTTGGCGTTAGCGTGGATGATGCTCTGTTTTTTGCATTACTTAGGTTTTTAACAAACCTCAGGACTCAAGGTGGCGATGTTTACCTTTAATTTTTTATCGTGTGGAATTCGATGCATTATTTGGGTAGCTGTTATATTGAGAAAAGTTTTGTTTTGCATTGTGGTGTGGTTGGGGATCTCAACGCAAGTTTGTAGTTGATTGAAAAAAAGGGGTGGAGTTTAAGTGGACAAAATGATTGGAGAAATCCACCATAGGTCGTGAGAGATGCCTTAGTTTCTTTCGAAGATCCAGTTTGAATAAAATATACTGCATTTGCTGCCAAAAATTAAAGGAATAGTTCACCCAAAAATGAAAACTATCCTGTCTTTTACTCACCTTTGAAGGTGTATGTGTCTTCCTTCTTTCAGACAAATCCAATCAGAGTTACAATAAAAATTGTTCAGACCCCTCCAAGCCTTTGAATGGGTTTAAACAATTAACCGTTGCATTCGTCATAAAACGTCCCTCACATTTAGTGCTTATTAAGTATGGATAGTTATCGTACAACTAAGATTCTTCACAGCTAATCATCATTTAAATTTTGGGGTGAACTATCCCTTTAAATGCATTGATGAATTATTCACAATAAGATTAGTGCATTTAGGAAATAGTGTAAATGTTTCATTTCAAAGTAACATGTTCAGCAGATTAGTGTCCAACTGTTGCTGAACCATGGCAGTAGTTTATTTGAGGAGAAAACTGACTGGTAATATAAATTAATTCTAGCTCTAGCACCCCTTATGGTAACGTTGAGAACACACTTTTTGTTTGTGTAGGATTATTACATGCATTCTGACTCATTCTTTAAAACAGCAGTTCGTGAAACTGATCTTGCATTCAATGTCTCACTTACTATTTCACTGTCATTTCTTTTCCTAAATAATGTGTCATCCTGAAATGATTAGCAGTGTTTACTTTTGATATCGGTATTCTACATGCATAATGTGCTTAGTGTTTAAGGACACTTTTAACAAACCAATGACAATACATGTCTCCGATGTCCTCCTGAAGCTGATTTGTGTGACTGTGTAAATCTGTGTGTGTGTGTGTGTGTGGGTGTGTGTGTATTGATCAGAGACAATGATGAGTATGTGTATGCATCACCTCACTTGATAGTCACGGCTAAAAAAGAGTGCTTTGTATACACAGACATATCTCACACGGCACTTTTAATGTGGCCTAATTTTCCAAGCGTTTTGTATGATAGTGTGATCTACGAAAATCAATGACATTTGACATTTTCAGTTCTAATCTGGCCCACTGTCATTGTAGCGTGACTTTATAATGAAAAGCAATTTTGAAACTCACGTGTTTTGACATTTAAAGGAATACTCCACCTGAACATAATCAACTTATTAAGACAACAAATTATAAAGTATAAAAATTAGAATGATTGGTCTGCACTCTTAAGTTGAAACCAGAGATAAAAACCAATAACAGACGTTTCTACTAGCTGCCTTTAAAAATCTCAGACAAAAAATTGTTACAGTGATAAAGTGCAGACCACCTGGCAATTAGTTGAACTCTTCCACTTTTAGTTCATTATTTTTGCAATGGTACTCTTTATGGAACTGATATCATAAAATAATGTTTATGTAACAGTGCCTTGCGAAAGTATTCAGACCCCTTCAAGTTTTTTTCTTTCACGATTTATTATGATCACATTTTGGAAAATGTTGTACATTTATTAAAACTAACAATTGACATCATTACAGTGCATAAGTATTCAGAATCCTTTGCAATACTTGACATTCAACCCCATAGTTAGACACACACACACGAGCATCATTGTGGCTCCGTCAAAGATCAAGGAACGATCCGTTAACATTTCCTCAAAGCACAAACGCTGCCAGTGCTTGACATGTGCTTCATAAACGCCGCCTGAGCTTTCTCCGTCAATTCCTGTCATCTTTTCCCACCTCGATCTTTCCCTCTGAAGGTCTGAGAGATGGATGCGGATTGCGACGGAAGATGCCTGTAAGGTTACAATCATAAATTCACTTGCATTGACCTTTCACAGCGCCCTTTCACTTTAAGGCGACACAGCGATCCGTTCAAGTGCAGAAATCCAGAAACAGATGAACTGAGTTTAACACATTGAATTCATTTCGAATCTGTTGCCAATCAGATGAACAGGTCCGTGTTCATAAACCTTTTACGTTTATTATATAACTGATGCTCCCCAGAAGTGCTGCCCAAAGTCTTTTATTGAATCTGGTGTCTTCATAATTTCAGCCGGTACGTCTTCCAGGCTGTGTAATTAATCTACGGCTGACATTTATTGATTAATCAATCGGTGTCTTTATATTCCTTCGGAAACTCACCTCGCTGCAGTTTTCTCCTTTGGGGCTGTGCCCAGTGTGGTGTTGTGTGATGTGCGGCTTATTTTTTTACGCAAAACAGCCACCGGCCTAACACTTTTACACTAAACTAATACCTTTCATAGACAGAGATGTTAGATTTATAACCATTTTTGATGAGGTTATGTTGACGTGACCCCACAATCCATCAGTGTCATGACCCTGCGACCCCTCACAGCCTGTAAATTGGCTCCTAATTGGTTGCTCGGTTAGAGAAACAGGAAGCAGAGGTGTCTCCGGGTGGCAGTGGCTCTTTGTGACAGTTCATGAATATTAATGCTCGTACTGTCTGGTCAGGTGACTGTCAGTGTTGCAAAAATATTGCGTCATTTGAAAAATGACTGTCCTTTCCTAACCTGGGGAGCTGGTTTACTGCTTGGAGAGGTGCTCACTGCATTTAGAACAGGTCTAATGAGTCTATTCAATTACCATTGATGTTTTTCTAAAGGCTTGCCTATTGATATTTGCCACTGGAAGTCGCTCGTTCTCAGTGAGAGTTGGCGATTTAATGCAAAAATATTGACAGAGATGCCACAAAGTTGCTCATCGATTGATTTAAGTAGTTTTTGCATTAGCACATGTCGCTAAGCTAACAATGTTTTTCTAAAGGCTTATTGATATTTGCCACTAGAAGGCATTATCAGTGAAAGCTTGCAATTTAAGGCAAAATTTTTGACAGTGATGCAGTTGCTACTGAATTTGCATTTTTTGCATTATTACTTATTTAATACTGTGAAGCTACCATGCCACAAGCTATACGTAAACAAACTCGGCTTGACAGTGTTTTTACAGTTAGTACATGTTACTAAGCTAACAACGTGATAATCATAAATACAGAGCACATGAATATGGGGGGAAAAAGTTCATTTGTTAAAGCTTTAGTTCAGTTTACAGTCATTTACAGTAGCTCACAAAGCTAGTCCGCCATCTTGGATGATTTGTTTGGCACATATTTATTTTTTTTCGGATATGCCGCATTAGCGAAGGATGCAAAGCAATGCTGCTTTAAAATTTGACATCACAACAAAACAAGCAGCGATGGATCCTTCATTCTGTATTGTGACATATATACAACTTCAAGAGATAATCATCAAAAAAAAATTATAAATAAGAAGAATAATGCAGTTCAATCCGTCAGATTAAATCCAAGTTCTGGAGAAATCCAACATGCATCATCAGAGGGAAAGCCTGTCATTTCACCAGAATTCAAATTATGATATAATTAGGATAAAAAAATGAAATATATGCATGAAAAAATCGTTCCAAATAAGATCATTAATGCATATTTGGACACTAGCCATCTTAATACCCATCTTATGTTTTCGCACATACATTAGCGCGCTAACAGTAAAATTAGCGCAGTTAAGCGGTTAAAAATGTCGGCACTTAAAGTTAACCACCACAGTCATTATGTATGCTCCGAACAGTGTTTTTTTTGGTACTCTTCAAATCTTGAATGAGGCTCCCGCTGTGTCTATGATTTCAGCTTTTTGTTAAACCCGCTACATCGCGGCACTGAGATGCTATTTGGCTAATACGGATGCCGTGAATGTCGAGGCATTTATCTGCAGAGACATGTTCTCTCCAAACCCGTGATGAAAGATAAGTCATGTGTGTTTTCCTGTGGTACTTGCCCCCCTCTATGACACCATATGCCCAAAACCCTCAGAAACACACTTGCTTTGAGCTGCTCCCCAAACACATAGGGACCAAACCACCCGTAGACCCCATATGGCCAGTTTTCTCTTTCTTTCTGTTCTCTCTCTCTCTCTCTCTCTCTCTCTCTCTCTCTCTCTCTCTCTCTCGTTCTCTGTGAGCCGGAGGAAAGAGGGTAATCAGGATGTTTCTCCTGCTCCTGTCAGTGTAACAGGCCCATGTGTCACAGAGACACATTACGATCCAGCAGAAGCACACAATAGCAGCACAAAGAAAATACACACAGTCTTATGAGCCCAACCACAAACCACACGAGACGTGGCCTCGCATACACTCTGTGATGTCATGCATAAGCATTTTAACTCGGGTGAAATTGCATTACTAGTGGAGACCATTGTCTTTTCAGGCAGTTGAAACCTTCTCTTTAGTAATTTTATTGTTAATTTGCCTAATTTCTGTCTTTCTGTAGTTTTAAAGCTTTTAGATTATACACAATCAAATTAGATTATAACACATTTTCAGTGCCTATATATATGCATTAATATGTAGTATTTAAGTGAGTTTAAAATGCTGGTAGAAAAAAAAAAAAAAAAAAAAAAAAAAAAATATATATATATATATATATATATATATATATATATATAATTGCTGCTTCATTTATTAATCTTCTTTCTAAAGGCTATTTAGAATTATTATTTTAATTTATTTTTGTATATATATATATATATATATATATATATATATATATATATATATATATATATATATATATATATATATATATTTTTTTTTTTTTTTTTTTTTTTTTTTCATTAATTTTTTCCTAGATAAAGGAGTAAAAACAAATTATATAATTATAACAGGCACAGATTTTTGTTATATACTTAATATCTTTCTACATAGTATATGCATGAAAATAGCTACAGCAATGTGTATATGTTGTCTCTATATAAACACACACTGTATATTTGCAGCTTTAAGGTTTTCAAATGTTCCAGATTTAATAATTTTGCCTAATATTAATAACTCGTAGCATCATTAAACGAGTCTCACATTTTGTACACGAGTGCAAAAAACAAATCCGCTGACAGACAGCCAATCCTAGTAATTCCCAGCATTCTTCAGCTGAATTAGAAGCACAGAGACCAATTCATAATTGATGCTTAATTATCAATCTCATTTGGAACAGTCGTTACCTATGCATAGGAAATCATTCGGCCCCCGAGGCCTGATGGGCCACAGGAAGCACTCAGGCTTCAGAGAAATGCTTGAGCTGGAATGTGTGTCAGCACACCCAGAATTCCCAGAGCGCCACAACAGCTGATCGCTGGCCTCATGTTGCCGGCGGAACAGCTGATGGGGTGTCGTCCAAATGCATCCGCCCAGAATTTCCCCCTCATTTCCCCAAGACACATCGCACTGCCCTTGAGACGTCCCATCAGAGGGACCGGGCGGCATTTCCATGACAACAGCACGATCAGGTGTTTGCTCTCCGAGTGCTGAGGTCACAGTCTTGGCCCAGCAGAAGTCGGCCCTTTCACACACACACACACACACACACAATCCAAACGCCCCTCGCGGCACGCAGCTGACTGATGGCGTTTGACAGGAGCCAGTGTTTTGACGTGGGACTGGCTGTATCCAAATGCTAAAGCGCGCTCCTTTATTTTTAATAGGTCAAGAGGGTTGCCAATAACAGGAGGTGCAGGGTGGCTTTGAGACGACCTAATTCCTGCTCCGAGTTGAGCTGAGGTCGTGCTGCGCTCGCCAGACTTCTGATGCTAATTAATTAAAGTGCAGGTGTATGCCTATCCACACGGAGTAGTGCAATAAAAAGAATCATGGTTATTGGGAACAATATGCAATGCAATATTGTGTTACTCCTTAAAAAAGTAACTAATTGTGTTAAAAAACGCATTACGTTACCTTTGCAGTACTTGGATTAGGTTAGATTTTAACAGAAAACTCAAGTTAGCAAATAAAGTGAAATGAATATGCTTCGGGTTGAAGTAAATAACCCCCAGTTTCAAAAGACATTTGATTTTAAGTAACTTTGATATTCTCTTGTAAAGTTGAAGTAATGGTTACTGTACTAGTTATCTGATTGATTACATAACTTCCGTGCTGTTTGTCATTTCTTTGTTAATAATTGTGAAATGCACAAAACCGAAAAATCGAAATAAATTTTTAGTGTAATGCCAAAGGAAAAAAAAATAAGTGACTCAAATTCACAAAAAAATGCATTAGCTATTATGAATTAACAATGATTTTTTTTTATCTAGGTCAATGATCATTTCTAAAAGTACTGGTTTACAATATTGATTAAATTATTTCCTTTCTTGAAACAATGATTTGTTTGTATATATTTAAGTTTTAATTTTAAAACGTGTTTTTATATGCATAAATTAACATTTAATTAAATGTAAAATAAAAAAATTTAATTTATGTCAAACGTACATTAATCAAACTGGTGTTTAATGTTGAATGTGTTGCAACGAGTCCAGTTTCCTGCTTAGAAAGAGAAGCCATCAAAAGTCTCAAAATGAGCTGACTTTATGTGTTTATATTATACATATATATCATTATCATTTATTTTCGTCCTATAGAAACAGCAATTTTTTATTTCATGTTGACTTTACATAGACCCTCTGGCGAAGCAGATGGCAGCCGTGCCGTCGGCTTCAAGACTACAGACTTCACAGTCAAGAGTCATTGCGCCTAAATTTGTCTGCAAAGCACAAGAGGGAGAAACAAGTGCGATGAAAAGACAGAGCAAGAGAGAAAGGGGGAGGATAGAGAGATTGAGGTCTGATGCCAAGACTGCTGAGATTATACAAGAGGTTTAAAATGTCACACTGTACATTTGTAAACCTGGAGTTAGCGCTCTTATTTGCATACTCAGGAGGTCAATAACATTGACTGAACGAATACAGCTCATGACAAACTGACACAACACGACCTGTTTAATAACTGCTTGTTCATCTGTGAAAATGTCATTGTGTAAGTCTGCTCTGGCTGTTTCAAACAAATAAAACGATTGCAACCTAGGCTCGAACAAACCCTGGAAAGGAATGAGAAGGAACACGGCTAAAACACACAACAGAGCTGTCTCGGGATCAGAAATAAAATGTTGTTTCATGGGGTCTGGTATCGCACTGAGCTTACGAATCGGTCCGCGATCCAGAGCGCATCGTTCTATGCATGCTGAATTAATAAAATGTTCCAGATTCGCCGGCCCTGCCGTCTGCGGTTCCTCGCGGCGCTCCGGGACAGCGAGCCAGACGCTCGAAACACGGAGATAAGAGCTGTGTTTATTTACAGTGACTTTTCCTCGAGCTTTTCTGAGATTCTCTGGATTCAAGGTTATGCATGTGTTTTCTTCCAGTAAATGTAGAAAATCCTGTGTGAGATCTGGACTGTTTTGGTTGAACCAACAGGATTGATATAATAAATAGTTACAGAAACTTCTCTCGCCATCGCAGAAACTTCTCTTCCTCATCGCTCTCAGAAAATAACGGTACAATTTAGGTAATTTAGGGGTCTAATACTTTTCGAAAAGGTATTGAAAAAGAGAAATATACTGTCATGCTTCAAAAAGTACAAGAACCATAAAAAGCAATCCATACTAGTACATTGCCACAGCATTTTGAGTTTGATATGAATTCGAGGACTGTGGCAGATGGGAAATGTTCAAATTAAATTTGGCTTCAGAAGACATATGGAACATTTTATAGTGCTTATATTTTCCATGACTCACTGACAGCTTTCGATTGATGGACAAAAGCGGATTAAAAATTCGGACTACTTTTGTTTTCTGTGAAGCCATATGAACAACGCGAGCGAATCTTTGAGTAAGGATACGTTTACACTAAGCGAAAATGACTCCTATTCACATGGATCCACGAAAGCGTTGTAAAGACACAATACGCTTGAGGACGCGTACACACATTTTAAACGTTTGCATTGTCAGGCCCTCAAAACATCTAAAACGCGTTAAAACATTCCTGTTTTTAGTTGAATATAGCGTCATGTAGGTCTGTTTCTTGAAGAAATCAATGTCATGTGAACTTCCCGGTCATCTCGCTCTCCAAAGAAGCTGATCTGAGACCAAAAACATTTCAAGCATGTGGATTTGTATGTTCATGCAAACATGGTTATCAATTTACATCTCTGAAACGCGCACAACATCAGCTTAGTATTGTTGTTAATAGAGTCATATGAGCTCTAGTACCTCATCTGACCCGCATGTGTGTGTGTTAAACACCAGAGAGGGTGTGTGGGTGTGTGTTTGAAACAGAGACACAGACAGACCGAGAGAGAAAATCTAAGAAACAGAAATCGTTTTAAGATCTAATATGTTGGGATGTAGGCCAGCGATGACAGATATGGGGATTTAGTGGAGATTTGGGTGGTGTAAGACAGCACGGATAGATGAAGGGATAATGCAAAGATGGTTTTCTGGGAGATAAGGGCATGATAGGGGCATTAAGACGGCTTAAGGTGGGATGAAAAGGACAGCAACACCGCACGGGCAGCAGATGGACAATGTCTTAAAATCGGGATCCCCGGGTCAACCGGAGGGAAAGGTCAGAGGGCTGGGTGTATCTATCTGTGTCCGTCCATGGAGTTTGTAATCCAAAATGTCTCATTGAGATTGTACGATTACCCACCCTTGAAGGCTTAAAACATACAATAGTTGTACTAGGACTTATTGATGGTCAACGTCAAATAGCCACCCATCACAAAAAGTCTTTAAAAATAAAACCATGAACTGCAAAAGGCACGATTTTGACGAATGCGTTTATTCAAGTCAACTATCATCTCAGAAATTAAAATTAAGATTATGCCACCATTTACTCACTTTCGTCAGTTACTCATCTCTTTCAAAATCTGCACTACTAATGGTGTGGTCACATTCACGACTGTTGAGCCATTTTCTGTGGGTCATTTTAATTTCGAAACTCAGCATGAGGATTTCCC
The DNA here is from genome assembly GCF_018831695.1 of Puntigrus tetrazona. Lineage (NCBI taxonomy): Eukaryota > Metazoa > Chordata > Actinopteri > Cypriniformes > Cyprinidae > Puntigrus > Puntigrus tetrazona. The sequence continues at coordinate 1,279,414 of NC_056708.1, forward strand.
ATATGCAGATTTGACATCAGATTTGAATTTGTGGTTTCTATGTGGGCTGAGCAATAGACAGTTCAGCTTTTTCTGTAAAGTTGTGCTGAAACTGAAGAAACTATGTATTTAAACCGTTGTCTAGTTGGTACCTACCGGCCTAAATGGTGCCACAGGAGACATTTAAAGGTAAAGTACCTCTATCGCCCCAACGGTTACCTAAGAACACTAATAAACCATTTGCTTAGCATTCCCTTGTACTTTTGGACGTTTCAGTAAAGTATGTTTTATGGTCTAAATCATATTCCACATCAGTGTGGCAGGTGATTTTGACACCAGCTGCTCCGTTATCTCTCACAGCACTGGGTCAGTGCTCAGCAGGGCCGACTGGATTAGCTCTACCCCAGAGAGCGGACTCAATGACACGCGCTGACCTGTGAAGCTTTATCTGCCATATCTGCTGGTCGCGTTGGCCTAATGGTTTTTTGCGTCTATGCTTTTCCTTTCACCCAGAGGAGCAGCTGCACTCAATCACACACGATCTGAGCGATTGCGAGGGCTCTTCTGATTGGTGGAAATAGAATTAGGTGGGTGGGTGTTTAGGTTAAATGGAACGACGCGATTGGTGGGAGAAGCGAATGGGGGAGCTGAGTGAAATTGGGTGATGAATCACGCTGGATGTTATTCATGACAAGCCATGGGGGTTTGAAGATAAACACCCCCGAATGGGTTGGTGTTTGTGCATGAATTCATCCAGGGATTTTCAGGCAAATATGTCCCGCAAGATGCAATAGGAAACCAAAATAGGAGGCCAAGCCGGCACCCCAATGTTCATACTATTCATCCTAAATTCTATGTGATATTAGTAATTTACAGTACTATTTAGGGCAGTATACATATTGGGACTATGAATGCTTGGAAATTTTAGACAGTGTTATTATGACAGCACCATGGGAACCTTATCTTTGTCTGCTATGATTCTTAGATAGGCCAGAGGTATTAAATTAAAGTTTTAGGAGGTTCAGTATGTACATTTCCTTCTTAGCAAATATGGCTTAAATGCCTATTAAATGAAATGAACGGAAGTAAACTATGAAATAATAAATCCTACATGGAAAAAGTAGTCTGCAAACTGCTGCTTAGTCCAGTATACATGGTTAAATGTGAAAATGTGTGCTTGTTAGCCTAGTCCTTTTTATTTAGTAAATACTCCTATATCTACTGTGAACACAACTCCTGAAGTTACTAAAGTTTGTTTATGACAATAATCTGTGAGGAATGATTTGTGGATTATTTCCGGATTATTTGTCCTTTGGAAAGAATATCTGATTGGTTTGGCATTCAGGTATCCAACAGCATAACATTTAAACCAGACTAAACTAGAGACTAAAGATGTGATATCCCAAAATCAACCAATCCCATCAGTGCTGTATTATCCTTTTCACAATGCATTGCTCTCTTGCTTTATAAAATGCTTGAAGTGTGTGTGTGTGTGTGTGTGTGTGTGTATGTGTGTGTGTGTGTGTGTGTGTGTGTGTGTGTGTGTGTGTGTGTGTGTGTGTGTGTGTGTGTGTGTGTGTGTGTGTGTGTATGAAGGCACCAGGCCGACTCACACAGTGGGAGGTTTCCATGACAACCAGAGCTTCAGTGCTGGGGGTGTGTGAGCAGCATAGGTCCTATCACCCCCTTTCCATCTCTCCTTCTATCTCTTCTTTATCTTGAATTTCTTTCTGTCCCTGTGTCTCTGTAGAGGTTACGTTGTGCATTCGTGTGTGTGTGTGTGTGTGTGTGTGTGTGTGTGTGTATTTGCGCATGTGGTCAGGTCATTTCCCCCAGCATGCGCTTCATTAGACTGCCAGAAGTGCTTTCTCTGTGGTAGAAAGAGGGCAGTGAGAAAGACATTTTAGCCCTCCAGGAGCAGCTCTAAATGGGGCAAGGGGACTTGAAACAGCCCAGGTGTCTCTCTGGAGTCTTCAGACATCAGTGTTTGGAAGCCGAACGCAGCTTGATCTGATTCAGTCTCTCTTCAGGCTCTTTAATGAGCGAATCTCTGCAGAAATGACAATACATGCTTTGCTAAGACTTATTCAGAACTCTGGTCTCCTGTCTCATCTCTCGTCTCATCTCTTCTTTTAGTTTGTCACAATGGCTCGCTTTATTTTGCTCACATCTCATCTCAACTCACCCCACATCTCCTCATCTTCTCGCCGTTTTTTCTTGTCTTGCCAGGTCTCGTAGCATTTCTTAATCTGTTCTCACCTCATGTCTCATTTTCTGCTCTCACCACAACTCCCTTTAATTTCTCATCTTGTCTTGCTCTTGTCTTGTCTCCTTTCACCTCTCCTTGTTCCATCTCGAAGTGTTTCATCTCATCCCATCTTCTCTGGTCTTCTCTCGGCCCATCTTTCCTTGGCTCAATTTACCTCTTCTTTTCATTTCTCTCGCTCTTATCCTTATAACTCATCTCATCTCACCTCGCATCTTTTCTCGTCTCTTCTCGTGGTCTCTTCTCACTAATTGCTAGAAATTCTCCGCTTGTCAGAATTAGTCTTATTTCATTCCCCTTATGTCATCTTTCTTTGTCTTTTCTCATTAGTTTTCCTGTCTTGATTCACCTCAGCTTAATATTCACCTCTCTTGTAACTCTCTTGTCTAATCTAACCTCATTTTTTGTCTTGCCTTGCTGTTTTCTCAGCTTCTAATTTTTCTCACTTCACTCTAGTTATCTTGTCTCCTCATATCTTTTTCATATCTTGTTCTCACTTCATTCAGTTTTTGCATCATTTCTTGCCTCCACTGAAAAAAAAAGAGTTGTTTCAACAGAAAATAACTTGTTACCCCGCCGTTGGTAAACTTAAAATTTCAAGTTCACTGAACTAAAAAAATGTAGTTTTATTTTTAGCAGTGTTGTTTTGTCTCACCTCTCTTTTTCATCTTGTCTTTTCTCTTTTTGTCTCTATTTCTATTGCTTGTCTCAATTAACCTCTTCTTTTTGTATTAAGTATTGGCTTTCTGCTTTTCTTAGCTCTTCCTGTCTCATCTCATCTGTTCTCTCGGAAGCACCGTTTGAGCAAAACTTAATTTAAACAAGTTAGCTCACTCCTCGAATAAACTCTAATAAAGTTGGAAAAGAGAATAATAAAAAAAAACTGGAAAAGGGTCACCCTTCTCCTGTGAGAGGCACCTCTCATAAGTCAATATAAAGTACTCATATCAGCCTAGGCCTGTTATCGCTCACACACTGGGTTTTCCCCATAGTCCAAAATCGAGAATATATGAGACCAGAATATTGTACCTTGTGGCCATCTTCAAGCAGCAAAAGACAATTACAGACGGCAATATGAGATTACGGAGAGGTCTGGTTAGGCCCAGGTGGTGGATTCGGCCCCTGGAGGCAGAGACAAAAGCAATAACTCCCTACACTTGACCTTGCCTCGCTATCTTTACACGCTTCACACACATACACACACAACCAGTTAAATGACAGCGGGATTGCTGAAATCTAGCATCTTTTCCTGTTCCCAAGAGTAAAAGTGGGTCGAAGAGGGAAAGGAAGCAGATGTTTAATCGGTTTACCTCAGACAGAGAGAGGAAGAGACCATTAGAGTGACCCAGGACTGGGAAATTGATCAAGCGTCTCCCGTATTCACAGACTTTCAGCCCTGTTAGTGCCCTGAGCTCGTCTTTTTATTGACTTCATTACAATGCGGCCGGTGTTTGGATTAGATTTCCTGTGTCGCAGAGGGTCGAGACCTTCGCCTTGAACATTATTTCTACTGGACACGGACACACTTTTGGGACAGTTCTTTGGGAGAGACAAGGAAGTCTCATTCTGCATTGTGTATTTGTATGCTTTTATTCGTTTTTAGCTACAGAGTTGGACGTTACATAAATTATAAAGAAGAGCTATGTGCAGCGGAGCTCTACGTGACTCAAATTACTTTTTAATTTCTCTTATGGATTGATACGTCAGTTTGATAAGTGAGGCAATAAACCTTACAATTGTTGTTCAAGAATGTATTGTTTTTTTCCTCAGAGCGATCAATGGCTCCGCGTTCGCGAAGTAGGGCAGTGTGACTTATTTGCTGGTTTTGCGTGTGCTTTTTTTGCAGTTCTCCAAGGAGAAGTACCTGCTGGAGTCGCCCCCGGAGAAGCTCAGGAAGGAGCTGGAGGACGAGCTCAAACTCAGTAGCAGTGACATGAGGAGCCACGGCTGGTACCATGGCCATATTCCACGAGAGGTGCGTTCGGGGGTCTCACTCACGCAGAAAGTAGACTGAACCCAACAGGGTCTGCTTCACTTTGCAACCTATTCTTAGACAAAAAGAAACTGATGCAAAATCGTTCAGATTTGGAGCAATGAACCGGTGTACGAAAACTATGGAAGCTTGTTTGCACCACTAAGTATAAATAAGAAAACATTTCTGACTTTTTTTCTCAGAAATGCATTATTTAAAGTTGATTGCATGATATGAATATTGTGCTTTTTTATCCTCTGAATTGCATATTATAAAGTATACATATATAATTGTAAGAAATTGTCATTGTTTTTTCTCTGAATTGGAAATATAACTCAAATTTGAGAGTTTATGTCACAATTGTGAGAAAAGAAGGCAGAAATGTGAAAACAAAGTCAGTTTATATCTATTATTTGATGCAACTGCGAGTTTATGTAATTATGTAGCAACTTCATATTATAATTCACACACTAGCTTGAATTGAGTTTATATCATGCGCTTCTGAGAAAAAAAGACTGACTTTATTTCTAGCGATTGTGAATTTATAGATAAAATCCCATAAAAGAACCACATAAGAACTGACAGGACCTTTCATCGAACAGTTCTTCAAAGCGTAAGGATCATTTTAATCATTTAAAGAACTTTAAAGAACCTTTTGTAGAATGGAAGGAATTCAGCTGATGTCAAAGGTTCTTCCTGGAAAATCAATGCCATTAAAGAAACATTATTTTTGAGAGTCTATTTTATTGCCACTGGGAGCTACAAGTGATTTATTTCATCATCAAAAGTGCTGCTTGCATCATCCCGGGACCTTTTTATGTTTTAGGTAGACCACTGAAAACTCACGTGCCCTTAATCTCGGAAGTTGCGTCAAGCTAGCCAGTCAAACGTGAACTGGTGATTTCAAGCTATATGCATCACATGTTCAGTGAAAGGATTGTCTGCCATCTACAGCTATGCCCTCCCAAAATCCCAAACTCTTCTCTCAAACAAACAGAGCAATAGCAGGTGCCAGTGTTTCACCCTCTGGGGAAAAACCGCCAGCAAATGACTTCTAGTTATCTCTGCATATTAAGCGGTAATGCGTGAAAGCATTTTAACTTCAAAAAGATTACACGCCTCAACTTTGAGAACAATGCGCCTCGGAGAGAAGTCCGCACCGCGATGCGAGCAAGTTTGCAACTGGAGAAGTTGTTCAATAAAAACCTTCTTTCTTTTATAGCGTATTATGCGCTCACTTGTTTCGTGCGTGTTTATTTGGGTTTTGATGTGTGAGAGAGTGCGTTTGTGTCCTTTTTGCACCACGGAGCCGTCAAACTACAGCCCACACTGTCTCTACTATGAGAGCAGCCATCTGGGCATTAGCATAATGTATTCTTGCTCAAGCTGGAGTAAAGAGAAACTCCAGCCCTCTCTATTAAAAAAAATATAGCTAGTCGCCATGGCGATACGCCCCCATGCTGCACTTCTGACCTCACCAAATGTACTGTTGCGCCATCTGCTGGAACAGAGGCATGTAGCACAGAGCATCACATCTGTGGCATTTGATTAAAGCTGCAGTCCTATAGCTTCTTTTGTGTTCAAAATGTACAAAATTTATATAATAGTCGAGTGCTAATTCGTCATAGAAGTAGATCCAGCTACAGTATTCTTCCATAAGACGCAGTTCTGTGTGCCAAAAATCATGGACTGCAACTTTAACTATGTTTTAAACCTTGCTATTATACAGCGATGTATCGCACATGTCACAGAATGCCATTTTAATTCATTTGTTTGCATTTAAAATGTTTATTTAAAATAAATTTGATAAGTTTATTTAAGAAACGATGAGCTGGGGTGCTCATGTGGGAAATATGGGTTTGAGTCCCGCTCGCAACGTTTCCTTTTAGAATTCTCTCTAAACATTTCTCTTATTTTGTGTGGTCACAGGCTTCAGAAACGTTGGTTCTGCGTAGCGGTGACTTCCTCGTGCGGGACTCCCTGTCGACCGTGGGAGACTACGTCCTCACGTGTCGCTGGCAGCAGGAAGTCATCCACTGTCGGATCAGCAAAGTCCTGGTCAAAGGCGGGCAAACCAAAATCCAGTACATGCTGGAGCACGAGACCTTCGACTCTGTCCCCGCGCTGGTCAGGCACCATGCTGGCACGGGGCGGCCCGTGTGCCCTCGCACCGGAGCCCAGCTGCTGTGTCCGGTCAACCGCACGCTGCCGCTCAGGTACCTGGAGGCCACGTTTGCTTTGGCCGGTGGGAGACCGGGGTCTACACATTCACCATCGACCCAGAGGGGGGCGCACATCAAGAGACGAAGCGTTACCATGACGGATGGACTGACCACGGAGAAGATCATTCCTCACAGGTAAACCTTCATCATCATCATCATCATCATCATCTCACAGAATAATTTTACAAACTCATAATCGTTTAATATTTTTCACCAGGAGTTGCATTTATTCAGAGTCGCGAAAGAGCATTGCTTTGTTTCATTGTTGTTTTGTTTAGTTTAGTTATCTAGTTAGAGTGTTTTAGTAAATTGGATTGGTTCAAAGTCTCTAAATAATTTTTGTTTGTATTTTTTGTTTGTATGTATTGTTTTAAGCGACCATCTTGGGTTAAATTGGTTCCAAATTTCAAAATAGTGCTTTGTTTGGTTTGGCTTTTTTAACTATACTAATTTATTGTTTTTAGACCGTCTGAGAAGTCTCAAAACATCATTATTTAGTTTAGTTTTGTTTTGTTTTGCTTTGCTTTTTGTTTGATTTGGCTTTCTGACCATATTTATTTAGAGTTTCAGAGTGAGATGTTAGGGTTAGAGTCTTAAAATAACATTTAGTTTTGTTTTCTGTAACCGTATTCATTTAATTAATTTAGTGAGTTAAATTGGTTCTAAGTCTCCAAATATCATTATTTTTGTTTGTCTGTTTTCCATTTTCGTTTGCTTTTGTTTTCTAACCGTATTATTTAGTGTTTAATGACCACTTTCACTTTCAATTAAAGATTCCATGCAAGATTGTTTTTCTTCTGTTTTCCTACCATATTCAGTTATTCACAAATTGTTTTGTTCCGAATATGTTTTGAATGTATATCCTAATCCAATACGGCTTCAGATCTTACACCAGGCATATTAACAAATCATATACACGTGTGCCAAAGATGAGGAGTGATGTGCTCATGTAGGATGTCTTGTATTATCAGTGCGACCCAGTCTACAGAGCCAGATGAGCCCCAGACAGTCGAGCCAGAGGTGAAACCAGCGGAGGGCAGCAGCTGGTGTGTGTGCGTGTGTTTATGTGTGTGTGTGTGTTTGTTCACAGCTGGCACAGACCCCCTCCCACTCACTTCTGTTTTCCAAACAGATCTGGCCACATGGAAACCCTTCACCTGCTTCCGTGCATGTCGTCTTTATCCGCACAAGAGCACTAAATGTCTCCTTCATAAAGCTTAGCTGTGGCTTATAAATTGTTCACCAAAATTGGAAGCTGCTTGTTTTGACATGCAAAATGCGTTTTGACGTAAGTAATAGCACGCTTGTCCTTTCCAGCCCTTCTACGTTGCACCATAAGGATGCCATGAGGAACTGCGCCATGAGCATGGATCAGATCCAAGAGTACCGCTGCCCGCTGTCTCCTGTGGGAGAAACACCTCTTTCACCTGCCTACAGCTCCAGTGAGTCCACACACACGCATCCAAACATTCAAACCCACCGACAGCGCCTCTTAAGTGTTAGCTTAATGATAACACACATCCAGATGGTTGTTATCGGAAAGAGTTATTAGCTTTCACAGAGAAAAAACATTCTTGGCAAGCTTTCAGCCAAGATGAGCAAACAAATTCAAGCGAGGCCGACATTTAAGGGATCTAATACACACATTACACAGATGTTCAGCGTATAAATAATAATGGGGACAAGAAAAAATATTTGATCTTATGTGAACGTTGCATAAGACACGAACACAATGATGAATAGTGTCAAATCATAACATGTTTAAATGGAAAGTAGCACAGTGAAACAGTGAAAACGCCCCTTTTAGTGAACGTTCTGTTAATGAGACAAACACTACCACAACATAACCATAGGCCTGCTGTTAAGTGCCATTCACGTAAAACTAATGTCTTTAAACCTTGCATTTCGCTCCTCTGTCTCGTGTTTTGAACTGCAAAATGCAAAACAAAGCGGAAAAAAATGATAGGTCTATAGACAATCTTATAAAAGTTGTTCTCTGTATTTATAGCATGCTGTGTCATGTGTTAAAGATTCAAGAAATCTGATCAAACATGTCCATCTTGTGCATGTTTACGTAGAAAAACATGCACTGCGTTAATGCATTTTGCATTACACTTTTACAGCATCTCACGTTTGAACAAATGTGACACGTTTATAGACATTTTTCATTTCAATACCTAGCACCTGATATTTTTAAACTCAAAAATGCATCGTGGGTGGCACACGTGATGTCGTGGTGAGATACAAAAACATCTAAGAAGGTCCAGAATTAGGTTGAGTGGTCAAATGCAAGTCAGAGTGCAAATGAACTTGGAATGGTGCAGCCGACCAATCAGAATCAGTTATTTTGTTTCTTTCTCCAGTCTCCCGTCACAGGCATGGCTCGGGAGGGCGTGTCCTCGCTGTGATCCCGCCTTCTCCGGTGATGCGGCGCTCCAGCGACCCCCATCTCTCGCCGTCCTCCTCCAATAACAACCTTCCCTGCTCAGACGCGACCCCCTGCACTCACTCCACGCCGGCTCACGGTTACCCGTCCGAGAGTTCGGAGCCGGGCGGCAGCTACTGCGAGCTGAGACCCGGTCAAGCCCCCATTCCTCCTTGCAAGAGCTACGTGGAGAGGCTGAGGGTGGAGGAGGGCCAAACCCCCGGCTCCGGAGCCCCAGATGGGCTGGAGAGCTTCATGCTCCCCCTGGTGGAGACCAGCTCCTCCTTCAAGCCTGGGAAATACCAGTCCGCTCTGCTGCCAGCCGAGAATAAACCTCTGGAGATGAGCGTGTTGAAGAGGGTGAAGGAGCTGCTGGCCGAGGTGGATCCCAAAACAGCCGCCAAGCACATCACCAAGGCAGACTGCACGGTAAAAAATGCACATGAAAGAAACTGACACTTGGTGGATATATTACTGTTTCCCTATATACATTACACTCAGGTGAAAAAAAATGTAAACATGGTCCAGCTATTCATTCACTGCTTCTCAGGGATTCTTATACAGAGCAAAGGATGTTGTTAAGTGTCCTCAGTCCTCAAACTCCATTCAACTCATCTGAAACAAATAACAAGTAACACATCTGGCCAAAATCCTCACTTAAATCCATTAGAAAGTCAATTGACTGAGATGTGGCTAATTTTAAGTTTATGTCATGTCAGGATTTTTTATATTGGAATTTTATCCAATGCATGTGCAGAAGGTTTGATGTGAGGCACAATTTTTAACATTTAATGTAAATTCTATATTTTTTAGAATTGAGTAATATATTTATGTATTTTATATTCATATTTTTATTTTTAATAAATGTATAACTCGCCCATTGTGTTTTATATATTTTTACACACATATTCGAGGTTCAGTCTTCAATATATGTAATATATAATGATAATTTATACTTCGTATATATTGACTTTTAGTTGCTTTTAGTTGGAAGCATATTTATAATTCATGACAAAAATCATATATATATATAATTTTATATTTATTATAAATAATTTAGTGATAGCTGCATGTATAGAGCCCTTCTTTTGGAGAAATAAAAATAAATTATTATTTATATTTTTAAGGTCTGGTCATGCTCTTAATTTAAGACCAGATATTAATTCAAATTTAAAACACATATGCATCAGTGGTTTTTAATCCTGGTCCTGGAGACCCACTCTCTTCAGAGCAGTGCATCAGCCATCACTGATATATATCTCCGGCACATCATGACCAGCCTCACTTGATGATAACTCATTGTTGAGTGATCTCTTCAACCACAACCACAAATCACTGTTTATTATCAAATAAATTATTCTTACATACATGTTGCAAGACCCAGGACAACATTATGATTTCCCATATACATCAACAGTACCACACAAAATGACCGGTCAATCCCACAGCAGACAGACAGAATGACATTTGATTGGTTCTCAAGGTTCTTGATTCTGTTTTCTTATCCGTGAGAACAGACGACATTACGTAAGACATGTGTGAAGCTGACTGATAAAGTCTGAATGTCACCCCAAACCTTTCATCTGATCCATTAACATCTAAACCTTCGGGGTTAATAAACTCTTTCCACACTGCTGTTTACCACTTTCATCATGTGACGAGTTCATGGCTAATTAAATGTCTTCTGCTCTGACTGTGAATATATTAGGATGAAAATGAAGGGGTGGGGTTGAATATATTGCTCTTGTAACTGTGTGGCCATCTGCAGGTTGCTAGGATACTGGGCGTTACCAAGGAGATGCAGAGGATGATGGGAGTGAGCTCGGGGCTGGAGCTGCTGACTCTTCCGCATGGACACCAGCTAAGACTGGATCTGCTGGAGAGGTGAGCAAACTCTTACTCTCATAACACAGATAACAACATCAGGACACAGCACAGACTTCAGCTGCACGGAACGAATCAACAGCCAATCATTAAAAGATTTCTAGTTGGACATCAGCTCATTAAAAGGATAGCGTGATAATGATGCTGGAAATTTAGCTTTGCATCACAGGATCAAATTGCATTTTAAAATACATCACAATAGAAATCAGCTATTTTAAATTGCAATAATATTTGACAGACACAAGTTTTCCTTTCCCTGAAGATCCCTGAAGTTGCAAAGACTAAAGTCTCAAAACCAAAGAGATATTCTTTATAAAAGTAAAGCCTCGACCACAGCTTCCTAAAACACCTTGTTTAAATCCGCCCCCACTTTTCTATGTCACAGAGTGGTTTATTTGCATAACTCCGCCCAAATGTTTACATAAAGAAAGAAGGCGGAGCTATCATTCTGTCTGTAGTGTTGCTGCGGGCGCCATGTTCTGGAGACGCTGTGTTTCGTCGTAAAAGTGAAACAGCTTTGTTTGTGTTTCTAAAAGAGGACACGAGTAGAAATCAGAGTTAAGTTGTGTTTACTACACTGTTCAGAACAGATGAACACAAATATTAGAGTGTGTTCAGTTCATTTACAGAGAACTGATTCCTGAATCTATGCTGACTGTAACAGAGACTATAAAGTGAGTGATTCTGCAAGAACTGTCTGGTGCTTCTGACTCACAACCTTGAATTAATTTACAATTTCTTACAAAAAGAACCTGCTACTTACTTTTTTTAAGCAAGAGTTTTGAGCAGTGTAGAGTAATGCCTGGTGTTTGGTGTTTCTCCAGTCATTAAGTCATTATAATCAGCAATTATGTCTCCACTGGATGCAACAAATGCCTTGTTTGTGTTGTTTTTTTATTGTTTTGGTCATAGCATCATGTTGCGGTAAGGGCGTAACATTTCCATCACACGCTTGCAATCACAACACGCTGAATAGCTGGCCAATCAGAGCACACCTTGCTGTTTTACAATGATGAGCTTTGTACAAATCGACCTGTTTCGGGAAGGCGGGGCTTAGAGAAGAAACAATAATGTACAATATGCGAAAAACAATGTGTTTTTTGTCCCCATAAACACAATGCATTACACCACTTAGCAGCATTACGTGACCCTTTAAATAAATGCCGCCTCGGTGAGCAGAAGTGACTGTGTTTAATATATTTGAGTGATCAGCTTTGTCTGCGGTTCAACAGGTTTTACACCATGTCTATAATGATGGCGGTGGATTTGTTGGGTTGCACGGGCAGCACAGAGGAGAGAGCAGCCCTCCTGCATAAAACCATCCAGCTGGCTGCTGAACTCAAGAGCAACATGGGCAACATGTACGGATTCGCCGCCGTCATGAGAGCCCTGGAGCTGCCGCAGGTGAGAACACACACCTGTCCTCTCACACCACGGCTTACCAGTCTCCTTAAAGGGAGAGTTCACCCAAAACTGAATATGACCTCATAATTTAATCACCCTCAAGCCATCCTAGGTGTATATGACGTTCTTTTTCTTCTTAGCTTTATAAAGGCAGTGAATGGGTGTACTTCACTCTTTTTATGATGGATGAACGTTTTTAGGCTTCAAAATCTTGACCCACATTCACTGCCATTAAAAAGCTAGGGAGACATTTTTTAGTGTATTCATCTGTGAGTTTTCGGTTTTAATTTTTGCGTGAAATATCCCTTTAAACACCTCTAGCTGAAACTAAATGTAAAATGCATACCAGAGTGTAAGTACTGTTTAGAGGCGTCATTCTTTTACAGTCAGGCATTTCTAGATGTTCTGTGATGTTTGTTGTAGATCTCACGGCTGGAGCAGACGTGGATCACACTGCGACAGAGACACACAGAAGGTGCAATCCTCTATGAGAAAAAGCTCAAGCCGTTCCTGAAGGCCATGAATGATGGGAAAGGTAGGACGAAGTGCTTTAAAGAATTCATCTGCGTTGACCAGTAATTTTTTTGTTGTTGTTTTATTGGCAGTGGCAAGACTTTTGATAGTGATAGAATAGCAGCACATGTGTGATTTTCTTCTAATGGCAATGTATAGGTCCTTTTCTATGCAATAGAACCCAAGGCCCTTTGCCTTATCCAAAAAAATTGAAGCGCCATTTAGAGGCATCTGAACTGATATATGACAGATGTATGTGTTTATTTATAATTATGCATGAATGTTTCAGAGACCTGTGTGCTCTCAAACACGTCTTTCCCTCACGTGGTGCCGGTGTTGTCGCTGCTGGAGCGTGGCGTAGCTGCTGGAGAGGCTCTGGAGTCGTGGGAGAGCGTGGAGTCTGGAGTGGACGTGGTCATGAGTCACCTGGAAGCGGCACGAACCATCGCTCACCACGGGGGACTGTACCGCACCAACGCCGAGAGCAAACTCCAGGGTACATCAGCTAAAATATTAAATAAGAGTGTTTAAGAGTACTTAAAGGGTTAGTTCACCCCAAAGTGAAAATTCGGTAATTAATCACTCACCCTCGTGTCATTCCAAAGCCTTCAGAACGCAAATTAAGAGACATCTGACCCTCCAAAGACGTCAACACAGCTGAAATGATCCAGATCCAGAAACGTAGTAGATACATCGATAAAACGGTCCGTGTGACATGGGCGGCTTATCTTCAGTCCATGATGCTACGAAAATACTTTTTTCGCGCAAGCAAAACTAATATAACAATTTACGCAACCATTTTTCTCTGAGTCGCGTCTTTCGCCATTTTGGAGAGTTTTGCACACGCTTTGACGTATGTGATGCAATCATCAATGTTTACGTAATCTGTGGTTGTTCACTCTTAGGAGAAAGCGTGCGTTGCAGTACTTTCTGAAGTGATGCTAAATGTAACTGTAAATGTAACCATTGGTAAATTTTTGCCGATGTATTTACTAAGTTTTGGAACTGGAACGCTCTCTGGTTACATCAAGAGCATCTTAAATTGTGTTCTGAAGATGAAGGAAGGTCTTAAGGCTTTGGAAAGACATGAGGGTGAATTTTGGGGTGAACTAGCCCTTTAATAAATAATAACCGAATAATATTAGCCTAAAAAGCATGCACTTTTGAAGACACACTGTAATTCGAAGTGCACTATTTTCTGCCTCCACACAGATTTCCAGGAGCAGAAGGAGGTGCTGGAAATCTTCTGTACGGAGTTTCAGATGAGGCTTTTATGGGGCAGCCGCGGCTCTGAAGGAAGCCAGTCCGAGCGCTACGAGAAGTTTGACAAGGTCCTCACCGCTCTGTCCCACAAGCTAGAACCTCCTGTACGGCACAGCGAATTATAGCACCCCCGCACCCACAAATGGTATGATCCCTGACCTTCCTGTCACTCCTACTCCTGGACCGGACCATGCTTTTTTGGGGGGGAACACGGCACTGAGGGACTCGCTCTGCAAAACAAGGCACAAAAGGGGACAGGCTTTATGCGAGCATGATAGCGCCCCCTAAAGAACACAGCGGTGAACTGCAGCAATGGAATGAAATAAAAATCTAAAGCCAAAATCCCTTTTTCAGTGGTGACCAAGGGCACTTCCTTTTCAAAAAGAGAGAATGTGATGAAGTGCGAGTTGACTTTAACCCTAACGGGTCTGAATCCTGTTTCATGTGAATCCATAATTTAGTTTCCGTCAGCTTTTATGTCGACAAAAAGCAGGAGGTGACACGTCTCCGTGCTTGGAGACGAGACTGCATTGACGTTACACGGTTTATTGCTGGAATAGACTGAACACACGCTCACCTTTCAAATGTCTGAATGTAAGTTGCCAAACCATGAATTTAAACCGATGTCTGCTGGAAAAAGAGTCTTATTTTTATGCTCACTTTTTGGGTTCACTTCTGTGTAGTTGTGGGGGTTTTTTCAGGTCTTGTCATGGCTTTGTCGATAGAAACGGAGTCGACGGTTACTGTGAGGAACTGGGCCTTCATTTTTGTACCGCGTCTGTAACAGATGCTCACATTCACGGTCTGACAGCATCGCTTCTCAGAGCGCTTTGGTGTCTATGTGTTAGCGAGGAAGTGTACGATAGAAGACATGCTGTTTTCCTTCCTCTCTTTCGGTCTTTTTGGGGGTTTGTTTTTGTCTGAATGGGTCACATCATTATGACGTTCCTCGTAATTAGAAATGTTCGGACTTAAAAAAATCAAGTGCAAAAAAAAATTTTTTTGAGACTTGGCAACCCAAGCTCATTAACATAAGACCGCCCACTTCGTCATTTTCAAAGGATCTGATTTGTTAAAACAGACTTTGCTTATTGAATTAATTGTTATTAAGTGCTGTTGTCACCGGAAAACTTATACCGATAAACGCGGAAGTGTGAAAAAAGCTACCTGTGAAAGTGGTAAAGTCCGCCACGTGCTGTGCTGTTTCGGCTGTGTGTAGCACCTACTGCTCTGCAGAGCTTTCGAGATGTCGGAAAAAGCAAAAGAAATGTCGGAAAACAGCTCATTTACAGTGAAAATCGCTACGTTAGCAACCCCACAGCTCATGCGTTTCTCATAGAAGGCCATTTGCATAAAGTCTTAAAGGCACAGCAGCGCAAAAACAGCCTGCAAAATTAAGTTAAATAGCAAAAATCTGGATATGACCGCTTTAATATCTTTCGTGACCGATAGCGCTTGTCGACACGGCCTTGGCAACGATACATAACTCTCAATGCATTTCAGTGAATGTCAGTTTGAATTAAATTATTTAAGAGACCCATAAAGCCAAACTTTACGGATCGAACACAGACGTTTGATTATTCATTCAAAACATTTAAAGTAATGTCACGGCAATAATTTACAAACTAATATATAGAGGATCGCTGTGTTAGCGGTTTACGCTAACGCATATTGATCATATTTAAGATTAGGAGTTTTACTAGGTAATTTTGATGCATAAATCATCTGTTTGTCCAACAGATATGAATTATACCTCATACAATAAAAAAATCTGTTAGGAAAGGGTGGGCTACATACAGTTTTCACTGTGGTGGTTTTAATAAAACAACTACAAAAGTTGAATGAGGGCTCTTTTGATTTAGGCCATTAGGTAGCCACCTAGCAGCCATCCAAAACACTCTGATATCTTTGTGGCAACTTTTGGATGGGTGCCGTTCACATTTTCATGGAAAACTAAAGTTTGAAAGAGTTCGTCGAGTAATAGCAACATGCTCATTAAACTCAGTACACTTACTAGTCCAATACCGTTGTCACATTCTGGTAGATTTAGCCAAACAAAACCCAAAGTCACATGCATATACCTCTATCAACAGTGTAAATGTTTTACCCTTATTTCTGGGTATCATAAAGAGAAAAGTTGTAGGTATCTGTTCCTAACGCCATCTATTGTGTATCATATACAGGCTGCTATACTTCACACCCAGTCTATCAATGCATATTTCCAGGGAATTTTCTGAAGGTATTTTTTCAGGTATCTATTAAAAGGCACATCTGAAAGTAGAAGATGCTGTCTGTCACAGATAGGAGGAGCATTATGGGATGAAAAGTGGATCGTATGCAATTTCACTTTTAGCCAGCAGAGGGCTCTGTTTAGTAAGCTAAAAATAATAATAATAATAATAATAATAATAAATGGAAGTAAGTTTTGAACCTTTTGGAACTTTTTTTAACGAGGCCTGCTGGTCTAGGACTGTAACTTGTGTTTGGTTTCTCTACTGTAAAGGTAAATGTGTGACTATTTCGTTTTGTAAATAGTTACCCCTAAACGGTGGACGACAGACGAGGCGGACAAGCTCACGTGGTTGCATCCTTTTATTATGTGCT
Organism: Puntigrus tetrazona; assembly: GCF_018831695.1. Classification (NCBI taxonomy): domain Eukaryota; kingdom Metazoa; phylum Chordata; class Actinopteri; order Cypriniformes; family Cyprinidae; genus Puntigrus; species Puntigrus tetrazona. The sequence continues at coordinate 1,295,946 of NC_056708.1, forward strand.
GTACATACTGGTATGTCATATGTTTTGCACTCTTTTTTCAGAAAATAAATACAGCAAGCTTGTGTTTTCGTGCTCTTTTTTTGCTCTAAAATATTTTAAGAGGAAGTAAAATAAGCATTCGGTTTTTAATAATTCATTCCAAGCCCATAAGACTTTTGTTCATCTGTCTTATTAGTGGGCAATGATTACAAAATGAATGACTTTATTGAACTATTTCTTCTTTTCTGTGTCAGTATCTCGTTAAAGAGAGTATAACAACTCATATAGTACATCCGCATTTGGAGGAGGCTATTATAAAATAAAGTAATAAAAAAACTCTAAAATGAAATCACAAAAATGTTTAGGAAAAAGTAAATATTAATGATATTTTACATACAAATGATATTTTAGCAGAGTTGGACAGTAACTAGTTACATGTAATTGGTCATTTAATTACAAGATAAATATAACTGTAATCAACTACATCTACTGAGAAAAATAAATTAGAGTCGCTTGTTTATAATTGTTATAAATGTTAATAATTTCAAAGGGGGGTTACATTTTGAATAATATTATTTTGTAGCAAATCTATTTTTATTTTGCAATTTTGTTGCTAAATTTAGCAGCTTTTCAGACTACATTAGCTATTTTTTTTTCTAAAAGCACCTAGCAACAAATTTAGCAATTTTTTTTTATGTATTTGGACATTTTTAGCAACTTTTTATAAGTGTCTCCAACAATAAAAAGGCACGCATTTTCCATCCGCATTTAAAAAAAGAGGATTTAATAATAGTAATAATAATTTAAGAATTGCTATTAATTTATCATACAGTTTGTTAGTGGTACCTGCGATTGATGATCACTGTACTAAAAATATTAAATATATTATATTATTATCCATTATCCATCATCCATTGCATCCCTGTAGCTCGAAAACACAGTGTGTAATTTAAAATGCAGATTAATGCGGAAAATTATTATTCGTGTTAACATAATAGATTGTGTATATCTTCGAAAATGAATAATTTTACATGTGTGTCGCTATTTAAAAACAGAGCTCTTTTATTAAATTAAAGTTGCTCTGAAAAATAAATAATGAAACCAGGGTTGTTAATGCTATACGGGTTAGAAGATTACTTTAGGTTTAGACTAAAATATTGCTTACAAGATATTATTAAATCAAAGGCGGGCCAGTGATATTTGGAATAAACGGTATTTTATTAATATATGTTATGGTTGCACACTTAACTCAAAAAGTGTAATTCTACAATATGAGCAGAAGATGGCCGCAGCGTCGAGCTCCAGCTCCGGAGAGACGCAGCGCGGTGACGTCAGCGTCCTCCACTCTCTGCACTTGACCCCAATCAAGAACACGCATGTAACACGTATGTTCCAGACACGTATATCACCAAACGCCGTCTATTCCAGGCTCGGTTTTCGTTGAGCTGTTCCTGCGGCCCTTTCTCTGGAGTTGACGTGTGTAGAACTTCAGCAAAGTGCAAAGATGAAATACACACTTCTCTTTATCTGTGTGTGTGTGTGTGTGTGTGTGTGTGTGAGGGTGCAGTTGTGAATGCGCCGCGATACAGAGCATGCGTGCTGGCTCCGAGTTGTGGGTGCGTCAGGCTAAAGTGACTTCACCAAGACAAGATGGTGGCTGTGGAGGGGGGCTGCAGCGAAGCCATGATGCAATCTCTCTCTGTGTGTGTGTGTGTGTGTGTGTGTGTGTGTGTGTGATGTCCCCCACACAGCTGTGTCAGTCAGAGAAAGGTCCACCAGGCACTGCTGGCAGAGCGGGCACACTGACAGGCTCTGAATGCCCACTCAGCACACAAAGACCCGGCCGAGCTGCCCGTCACACGCCGCCGTGCTCAAAATATTGGGGAAATGCAGATTAAAATCTTTTATCGAAGGCCACTGTGGTCGGCCAACTCCAACGACGAGTCGCACAAAAGCACACAGGCACGGTCCGCTCTGAAAGACAACAGCACCTTATCAAAGCCGGGATATGGAGTATTACATAACACGTGCATGTGTTTTTCTAAACATTAATAATATTTCTTATTAGATTTCACGTGCGCATGACTGAAACTGGTGCTGAAAGGTATGATTTATTTTGGTAACTGACAAGTCGATCGCTCGCTAAGTGTTGCATTTAATACATTAAGTGTATTTATTTATTTTTAGTTTAATACAAAAACCTTTTTTTTTTAAGTTTCAAATCTAGAATATGAAATGCAAAATAATGTATTAAGAGCACATTTGTTTGGTGGTTGTAGAAATTTTTCATGTCGGAAAATGATGCTTAAAAATGCAATTGTATTTGTTCTAAATGTTTACTAATAATAATGAATTTAATATGTTTCATCAAATATGTACACACACACATTTCATTTAAAATATTAAATTCCTTATTATTAATAAACATTTATATTTTGGCAACTAAAAAGCATGTAAGGTTAAATACGTCATATATATATATATATATATATATATATATATATATATATATATATATATATATATATATATATATATATATATAGTCACTCTGCAAGCAACTAGAATATTTTGCCCATTTAAAACAAACAACAAACAGAAGTTCAAGGTGACCCTGTCATTCCACCTCAGTATTATACTTTCTATTTGTTTTTCAATCATGTGAAAATGCTTTTTATGTGGCTTTGGGCTATTTGTGGGTGAACTGTTTTTCAGCTCAACGGGGTTCTGGGATGGTTTTAGTGCCTGGGGGGAAAAAAACCTTACCTTAACATGCACTTTTAAACATGAGCGACTCCTTTTTCCAGCCTTATTTTGGCTACGTGCAAAACTGGGTGTCATCATGTATGTTGGGACTAATTTCGACTAGTTTCTCTTGCTGTAAAAGCTGATTTATTTACAGACAGATCCTCCGGGTGACAGCGCAGGAACAGCCTGTCATGTCCTGAGCAGCTAAGTACATGTAAAGTGACTGGATTACATGTCTTGGTGCTTTAACACTTTGTCATCTAAATCTAGAGCTCATGCCGCATCCATCACACACACACACACACACACACACTGAACTCATATTACTGTCAGTCGTGTACAACCGTGTTTTTAAAGAAAACACAACAGAAGCCAAGAAAAGTACACATCCCATCCGCTGGCTTAATCATGGCTTAATCATATATATATACAGTGTAGTTGAAGTGCGCACGTACCGCTGTCCAAATTCCCAGTGATAATGGTATTTTTGGGAGTCAGTCCGGAGTGTCCCCTCATGTGACTCTCTGTGGCCCCAGGGCCCCCCTCGCCCCTCAGACTTCACATTACCACATGAATGGCCGGCTGCAAAGGGCCAGTTCAGCCTCGGACGCCAACAGAAGGCAGGAGATTTGCAATTCAATCCGCTCCGGTCGGGACAGACCCGTCAGCAGTGTGACAGGGGCCGAGGGGGCAGGGGACCGCCATCACTCCAGAGCCTCTCCTCAACAGACATTTTACACATTACGGGGACGTTTAAATCACGTTAAAAATAATCATTAAAATCAGCAATGTAATAGATGGACTCGCAGGCTGTTGTTACGCTAGCTCTTCTTGCACAATTTAAACAGTAAAACAATCACGAAAAATAAACTTATGAACTTTATATATATATATATATATATATATATATATATATATGCATGCACAGAGATACAATTTTTATTGTGCTATCATATAATCATGCAATGGATCAACATTACTGTCTAAAAACATACACCTGACGCCGATCATGAGCCCAAAAACAGATATTTTACAGAAAAATGATTCCTCGAATCTGATTGGCTGACTGGAAGGTCGACAAGGATGTCGTTCCAGAAACATCTTGTACTCACCTATATATGGGTCAAAGATGAAAAGGGCTCAACCATAAAAATAATAAGTGTAATACTGCCTCAAATAGTTGACAGGTTTTCTGTTTAAATTAAGTGCAATTTTGTTATATATCACATACACATTTTTACTTGATTTACTCAATATAGTCAATAAAAAGCCATTCAGTGTAACAATCTTTTCAGGCATAATTTCAACAAAAATCAATTTGTGACACATTAAAAGATGAATTACTTTCACCCCAAATACTATTTAGTACTTCTTTTTTTTTATGTGCCACTATCCCACTTATTCTTTTATATATTTTAATATGCACAAGTCACAATAGGCGTGTTGTTTGAATTCTTACATAAATATTGTGTTACACTGAATGAAAATGTAACATTATTTCAACCAAATGTTGACAAACGTATTCTCTTTACTTGTGACATGCTCTCTATGGATATATATATATATATATATATATATATATATATATATATATATATATATATATATATATATATATATATATATATATATATATATATATATAATTCTTAATTGTTGTAGCCAAAATGTTTCGTAATTTATCTGCCATTTAATATCAATTACTAAAACATTTTAGATTATTCTTAGAAGATAACTTTTTAATCTTTAAGCTCGCAAAGGAGAACCAAAGCTTGTTTCTGAGTCAAGACACAGAGCAGAAACGCCCTCTACAGCAAATGGGCTCCTCGGAGGAAGATGTCATTTCCGGTGAAGAGTTGCGATTATTTCCGGGTTTTACAGCAACATGGCGGCGCCCTTAGGTCTGCACCTGGAGTTTGGGTTTGTATTTATCGCTTTGTTTATGATTCGTCGCCTTGTCCTTGTGTTCCAGTGCTTACATCAATATACGTAACGAAAGGAAAGCCTTCAGAACAGCTCGACCGAAGCTTTATCGAAGGGACTGGGTCGATGCAGACTGATGTTTTTCAGCGGTTTGACGGCAGTGCTGGAAAGAAAACCAGGTTTAAATAAAAAAGTAAACGTAGTAAAAGTTCGTGTTAGATATTTTCTTGAAGCGGCGCGCGTTCACGCGGACAGAGCTGTCAATCACGCAGGCGTCGCGTGCACTCGCAAAGGACTACAATAAAAAAAACTGCTTCGCTTACCTAAACTGAACAAATTAATAATCGATACAGACTCGTTTGGAGAAGCTTTAGTCTTAATAGAAGTGAAGTTCTCTATCAGAAGATATTTCAATGCTGCAGTTGTTTTTTCTCCATCCCGTTTTGCTCCCCTTTTCATAAAACACAGTAAAAAGGGAGATTTTATTATTATTTTTTTATTCATTTATTGCTTTTCAACATTCAGAGAAGAACTTCTTAGTCCATACGAGCCGAGACATACTCATTAATAATATATATTGTAACAGAATAACAAAACAAGACAAAGTACGTAAGCTTTGTAGGAGTTAAACAAAGTAATGCTGATTAAACGCATCAAATGATATTTAAAATCTTTACTTAATATTTAAATCTTTGTTATTTGAATCCTTTAAGCATCACAACCCAAAATGTCAGTTCATGTGCACAACTGCTCTAGACACTTTTCTGAATATCTCTGAATACTGCCGTAATATGAAACAGTACAGATTATACAGCAATAAACCGTTCCAACAATAGTAGGCACACATAATTTCATTGTGCAGTAAATGCTGTTAAGTTATAATCTTGTAAATGATCATGGCTTCTTTTTTTTAAAAAAAAAGTAAAACCCAAAACAAATTTGATGTTGAGACATGTAGCTGCATAATGCCATAATGAGCTAAAAAATGCATGTAGCGCAGTGCATTGTGAAATACAGTAACATAACACCCAATGCTGTATACAGCTCATTTTGACAAATGTACTAGGCCATCGGAGTATACAGAAAAGTTGCATACCGTGCACAGTACAGTGTATTATGGCAGCGTGCTATTTCGAAAAATAGGCATGGAGTGACAGAAAGACGGAGCTTCTCGAAACAAATCTTGGCCAGTGGGTGCAGAAAAATTTTGCATTTGGCTTTCGGTCAAAGTCCTCACTGCTTTCAAGTCGTAACAGAGTCCTATGTGACTGTCTGTGGACAGAGGTGGTGTTTGTGAGTGGCCTTTCTGAGGCTGGCACGCAGGCTGGCTTCTCTCTGTACCGCTAGAGTACGGGCATCTCGCCAGCCCTGGCGATCTGGAGGACAACTGGGCATTCTCCAGGAGATGTGAGCGCTCTTTATTGGGCCTGCACCTGCTACATGAGTCCTACTCTGACTTCATGTCCATATCTGTTTTGGGTTTTTTTCCACTGACATGCACCTTCTCTAGTTCTTGCACAGACCTCTGTCGCTTACGGAGTTGCGTTTATGAAATGCTGCTTGAATGCGATTTTGTCTTTTTTGTGATAAACATGTTGGTCCCCACACCTTTCATGCGTTTCTGTAAGTTATGTAACTATTTTATTTATTATGCTGAAAGTACTGAGTTGATGCCGTACATACAACCTGGTTCTCTCCAAGAGTTTTATTGTGTTTTTGCTTTGTTTTTTTAATCATAAAATCAGCTTTCTTTTTAAATCTTTCACATCAAAATATTAAGGACAAGAAACCATGGTTTCTGGTGGTGTTTGGATTAGATGTTGAGTAATTTAAAGCTGCATGGAGGATACTGCTAAATGATTTTAGAAATAGGAGAACATTCACTGAACCTTTTTGTTGTTGAAGTTCTACCAGTAAAGGCAAAAACAGTATTATGCATGCTGTATTTTGCTCTTGTTTTAGAGGAGGAGCTGAACTTCTATTTGATGGGGTCAAGAATCATCATGTGACACTCCCTGGCCAATCAGATCCTTGTGAGTATATTCAAAAAAATGTACCTTCTGTTTTGTTCATGGGGTTACTATTGCTTAGTAACTTAGTATTAAAAGCACAGTTCACCAAAAAAATGAACATTCTGTCAACTTTACATGATTTAATGATGTTCTAGATGTTTGTGCATGTGTGAGACTTTATTTTGTGGCATGCTGTTTTTGTCCATATGATCCATGGGGTCCAAAATACTGCGTGGAAAAACACTTTCAAAATAACCTTTGTTCCACAAAAAAATGAAAGTCATATATGTTTGGATATTATATGATGAAGGCTGAGCTTTTTGTTGGATCGATCTGGACCAAAAAAGAAAATATATTTGGTTCACATTGGCATTTTTAAAAGAGAACCTAAAGAAACCAAATCTAAAGGCATATTCATATGCCCACAACCTGATTGGTTGGGTTGAATAATGTATATTTTACCCTAACTTAACAAACAGATCAAATAGGTATGTTCGACTTGAGTTTCATTGTGTGTACATATGATTTTATTTTTACCACCTGCCAACAAAGAGTTCATAAAAAGCACTTTACCTAATTGCTTTACGTTTGCCGTCTGCTCATTATGTTTTGGATATGTTCACGTTGGTCAAATCGCGTCACATCTTGTCACAACATCCTGTTTTCGGTTCTTTTAGAAGTATTTGGTCCGTGTTGCATTCAGATTTTATTTGAACATCACCAGAGTTCGTTTGGATGGGGACCGAGACCCAAGTTTGATTCGGATGGCAGCGTTCACCCTTAGTCAAATGAACTGCACTAACAGAGCAATCACACTGGAGATTGCTTTAATTGAACCAAATATGACAAGTGTGAACATACTCTTAGTGACATACTCCAACCATTTGAATTTTTGACAGGAAAGTAACCACCAAGCAATGCTTCAGATACCACCCAGAACATCCCATGAACCACAGCAACATATTATTACACTGCAGTGTTGGGCCAATTCTATACCAAGCTAGTGCTTTGCTATTCACCGCACTGATGACTTAATTTGCTCCAAATATCCTCTTCCTTTCTCTCCCAATGCCAGTGATTCGGAAGTAAGATTCACTTATTGGCCTTATGCCCCGCTGGAACTAAAGGATGTCTTTTTTCTCTGCTGCTCCTATAGAAGAGAGTCACACAAATCATACCAAATTATGTGGCTCTTTTTCCACATCTATCTTTTTTCTGCCTTCCCTCTGTCTGATGGCCTTTTCCCATTCGCCTCCTTTCCTCCCCTGACCTCTCAGAGCCCTGGTTCACACGCTTCCCTGGACACCTTTTCTTCTAGCGAGTCCGGCTTTCACCCTGACGCCGGGCCATTGGTGAACCAGTGCCGGCTCTCCATCACAAATCGAGTTTTTCTTCCCCCTCCACCGACCCCTCCCTCCCTCAGCAACAATGGAGCTGAGCCCCTTCTCCATACATCCCACCTCCCCCTCAACCACCAACATCTGTGAGCCTCCCTGCGCCCAGCCATTCTTTCCCTAACTGCTCCATTATTGGGCCCCTTTCACTTGTAAATGCAGCCAGTGATACTGTTGATGGATCTTTTATGCCTAGTGCTGGGGTCACAGGAAAGGTATGGAGAATGGAGGGCCAGTAAAGGAGGGAGTGACAATTGTTACAAAGCACTAAATCCTTTTTGTGTGCAGTCATTTTTTTGGGATGCCTGACAGTACAAATGCCTCACTCCTACAAACACCTTGCATTCCTACAGCTTCCTGGTGGGACTTTTGGGTAAAAGTGGTGGGATGTTTGGCTGTGGGGGAGCACTTGTATTGCCCCCTGGTATTTAAGCACAGAGTGGGTAACATGTTCTCTGCCATCGCTGGATTGCATGGCAGTCATTTGAGAGTCATTAGTGCAAAAGATAGATTAGGAAAGTGAGACCTTACATCCTGTGCAAATGCTCAGAAGTAGCTGGAAGAACTGTAGTTACGAAACAGTATAATTTTTCATTGATCTTTCTATGTGGGTAAGTCTCCACCAATAATTAGTTAAGTTATATAAACTTCTGTTTTCTTCCTTAAAAGAATAATTAACCCCAAAATCTAACTTCTTTTCAAAATACCGTCACAAACCAGTAGGACCTTTGTTTATCCACAAGCTTTTTGAATCTGCATAGACTCGTAAGCCCATAAAGGTAGCAAGGCGGTTGTTAAAACAGTCCATGTGACATTAGTGTTCAACCGACTGACACAGAAGAGAAGAAACCGTTGAATAAAGTCATTATTTTTGTTTTCTTTGCACACAAAAACTATTCTTGTAGCTTCATCAAATTACGGCTGAATCACTGATGCCACTTGACGATGTCCTTAATGGCTTTCTGGGCCTTGTAAGTTGCGTTGCTGTCTATGCAGTGTCAGAAAGATGAACGAAGGTATTGCAGGTTTGGAACGACATGAAAGTGAGTAATTAATGACAGAATTATCATCTTCAAACATAGTTCTGCAAGCTCAGCTTGGTACCTCAAGGATGATCCAGCTGATTAGTAGGAGAGTACAGACGTTCAGAAACTTAGCCTAGCCTAGTAGTACTACTCTTTCTTTATAGCCAGTCAATTTACCTCCCTGTACATTGGTCTTAGTCTTCCAGTTGGGGTCTGAGGTACATGTAACAGGAATAAAGTGTGTTAGTATTTTTGCATCCCTCTCCCAGCTCTGAGGTTGAGAACTTTTCTTTGGTGGCCTTGCCAAACAAGAGAAGGGTCAAGCTCTGTGGCACCAGAGTATCCACGACAACCTGTCCACAAAAGTGGACGGCAGGAGGGAATGTGGCCAAAGACCTCGCAGGGGCCCGGGGATGACCTTGGAGCACTTTTGAAGCCTAAAGACCCTACGCATGTTTGTGGGCATGATTTGAGTATGTCACGGATGACTGGCTATGATTGCTAAGGCTGACACTGATGCTCAACACTAATCCCGCCTAAATTTTCTGTCCACTGGTCCACAGTGATTGATGAGTGGTGCTGAGCCCCCCGCCACCGAACACACACACACACACACGAACGTCACAGAAACGCCAACCCTCATATCCCAAGTAAGATGAATGACTTCATTCCCTCCCACCCACAGATAACGGCGATAATGATGATCGTCATGCAAAGAGAAAGGAAACGAAGAGAGTTAGCCAGCCACTATGCTACGCAGACGCCGCCACCCTCCCACGCATTCCTTATCCCAGCATGCACCTGTCTGCGGTGACGCATACTCCCCCTCCCGATCCTGTTTTTCCTCGGTCTCCTCCTACCTCACCATGACCTATCCAGTTCTTTTCGTCTTCCATTCTATCTCAAATGAGGGCAGAAGAGATGTGGGGCGTCTTGTTGATACCCCTCACTCTTTACCCCCGGCTCACGTCAACCACTCTTTGTATGAGAAAACGAAGCGGGAGACTCTCGCCTTCGCTTTTTTTCCAACTTCCCCCAATCAAAGGACTGATGTGGCTAAAAGTGATCACGTCTGTTTTTTGCCCCTGCTTTTGGTGCTAGTCAATATTCATTGCAGTAGCGTTGCACTGAGGCAAGCATCACTCTTCTTTATAGGTTCAGGATTGTGGGCTAGCTGAGCTGCAAGGTACAACGATCGTTACACAACTGAAGAGGCTGACAGCGATCCAATTAACCTGAAACAGCCTCTGTTGCTCGACCCCTGCCTCTCGCCGAGAAGCACGCCACGCGCTTACGAGCGCACACACTTGCACGCATTGGTGCTGACATCTCTGAAAGCTTCAGTTCTGGTGGAAACTTGCCCAGTCGAGAGTATTGTATAGACCCGCACTCCTGCACCCACTTGCCCTCCTCTTTCGTCCTCTTGCTAATTTGTCCTGGTCTAATTATACACGCTTACATAGCCAGTTAGCTGTAGCACAACTCTGCAAGCGGTCATCTCCTCAAACTCATCAAGGGTATCCCAGTCCCCTTCCGCAGGTTCTCTGCTTCTAGTCACCACTGCTCACCTGAGACCTTAACGTCCATCCCTGCTGCTCAAATTGAGAACTGCCACCACACGCTGAGTGCGAGAGGACGGTGTTCGGTGTTAAATGTTGTCAAACGCCTCAGTAAATGGAGCTCCTTTTAAAAAAGAAAATCTTCCCTTATGGGATTTACACAGCCGAGATATATGCTGACACACATAAGAACACCTACACAGACGTTGCCAGCTATCCTCGCCCTTCACATACGTCCGAGGATTGTATAAAATGAAACTGCATTAAAGTTTTGTGTTAGTATTTATTTCAGTGGTTCAGGTAAGTTGCTGTGGATGTTTATTCACACAAGGATTAAACCTATGCACAGGATTATATCGCAGGGATCAGCAGCAGTATGGATTTTTTTTTGTGTGCAGGTGAGTCCATGCGTGTGTTCGGATAGGGTGGGCAGCGCGGTAGCTATTTCTGATGTTTTTCAAAGCGCCGTCTCTGATGTCACATTTCCAATAAGTGTAATGGCCTTTCTTACAGACGATGTTCAAGAATACAAAATACGCTAAGTGCGCAATTTGCGTGCTCAGCCTTACCAATGTCAACCACAGGAAACTCGCAAACGAAAAATTCTAACTCCTCCCCGGATCAAATGAAAACATCTCCATCTCTCGTTTTTTCTTTTTTCTCCCCCCCCCGATCCTCACTCGTTCTCCGTCTTTGTCTCCATCACCCCTCTGAGCAGAAAACTGGTACGTTCCAGAAATGGACGCTGATGATACAATGTTAATGTTGGACGTACAGACTTGTCCGCCATGTTGAACAGCTGGACTTCATGGCTTAAACGCACGTGCAGATATAAAACGGTTACCCATCGTCGCATGCTAAAACTGTCACACGTCTTGAAGGCCAAACTTTAATATCAGCTAATAGTTTTGATTTGAAATATATTTGCATGGCTAAAGTAAATTGTGTAACACATCAAAACATTCTAAGCAAAAATTACCGACTTTTTATTGTAGGCTTACAATGGTCATCTGGTGAAGCATATTTTGTTGTCATGGGGGGGTGTGCAGACATCGTAGATTTAATTTGAATTCACATTGGACCGCTGGGTTTATATCCATCAATCATTACCACGACCCAACCCCCCCCCATCCGCACCTCCACAGATATATGGCTTTTCGGCGCTATCCTTAAAACCTTCATCACGTTTATCCGGTCGCTGCTTTTAGGCTGATACGGCTACAGTTGATGGCGTTTACGAATCTGAATGTATACGCCATCGCTGGTATGTTTTTAATGGCATGCTCAAAAATGACAGTGGGCGAGTCTGTTCTTGATATACCTCCTTCAAACCCCCTCCCACCTCGCATTCGAGGCTCTGTCGCGTCACATCGACCGTGGGGCTGGCTCACTGAACTCTGACCTGTGACCTTTGACCTCTGTGGTACTCTTCCAGGGGACATGAAGCAGCTGCTTGCGTGGATTCGAGGGAACATGCTGAAGGAGCGCCCAGAGCTCTTTATGCAGGGCAACACTGTGTAAGTACACAGACGCAGACCCACAGTAAATATGTTACTGATGCAGGATGATGCTCAGGCAAACATACACACGCGCTGTAGACACACACTCGTAATAAATGCAGTGCTGCGCGTTGGATGCAGAATCACACCACGCTCCCCGATGCAACGCGTACATATTTGGCCAGTGATAAAATTATTGCATTATATTGCATTAGTAAAGGTGTAGGAAATCTTTATGTAAATGTGTGTGTGGTGTGCTCAGAATTTGTACAGTTATTATAGTTCTAGTGTTCTTGCCTTCTCAGCTTAATACTGAACGGTAGTGGGGTGTTTTTTTGGTATAATTCTGATACAATCACTTTATCCCCAAAATTATGCTTTTTGCATTCTCCAACAAGTATGTTTTTTTCTAAGAGTGATTTGTCATAAATGACCTTTATTCTTGCCCTGACGTAACTAGCGTGGACCGGTTACTGAAAAAATGAAATCAGCTGTGGATAGCTGCAGTGAGGCTCTGGTACACGGTGTAGTCTTTAATGGCATATAAACCGTACCATCGACTGTTTAGCCGCGACGGGCCACTCCATCACCTACAATAGCACCGGAAAAAAGATGCAAAACATTTTCATTTAAATTTCAATTTTGATTATTATTAACAATAAATTAATTATTTTTGCATTATCTGACAAAATCCAAAGTGTTATGTTGTATATAAAGCAGTATTGTGTTATTGTATTGATGACTGTAATTATAAATTTAGTGCTAATCTTTGCGAGAGGATGCTCTGTGCGCAGTCTTTATTGTGCTTCATCTTGCACATGTATGTAGGTACGAGAGAAGCTCGTTCGTTTAATGAATTGCAGATGCAAGGGTCTTAGAAAACCGCAGCCCTGGCGATTTTCATTGTGTTTAAACAGGCTGCATTATATTATCAGAGAGCGGCTTTACTGTCATGTTTTCATGTTTTTCACTTACATGAGCTCTTCTTTTTTTACACACACAGTAGACCCGGGATTCTTGTATTGATCAACGACGCAGACTGGGAACTGATGGTAAGCGTGTGTGTGTGTGTGTGTGTGTGTGTGTGTGTGTGTGTACAGTTCCTCAATAACTCTTTCCACTCTGTTTTAATGACATGCTCATTTTAGGTCCAATGTCAGCTTCTCTTCATTCATCTAATGTACATAAAGGTTGTGCTGGGTTGTTCTTTCAGGAAAACATGTATTGGCATCAGGATGTAATTTAAAGAAACACAATCAATGGGAAAAAAGTCAATGTCTCAACAACTGTCAATGATGGCAAAACCTGCAAATCACGTGTTGATTAAAAGCAGCGACTCTTTCTAGTGCCTTTCTCATTTTACATTGCATGCATGCTTTTTTTGCGTCTTTAGTGTAGGCGTTCGTCATTTACTTTATACACGCATCCTTACAGGGTGAACTGGAGTACCAGCTTCAGGACCGGGATAATGTTGTCTTTATCTCCACACTTCATGGAGGTTAAATCAGCGCCACGCCCGTACAGAAGCCCCTCCACCCCTCCAAAGGTCAAAAATCAGATGTTCCATCAAAAACGGCATCGCTGGCCGATTTCAATCCCAGCCGTGGGCTTCTCGACCAATCCCGTAAAAAGACGTATTTTGATTTTAACTCTAATAAAGCGTAACGTCATCGGGAATCGGGCTGCGGAGGGCCGGATCACTGTCCCCCTGTACCTTACAAGAGCGTGGTGGGGTTACGATGGGGAGCAAGGGCTCATTAAGGAAGGTCACTCTGTCTAGCCAGTGTCCAGATGGATCCTCCTGAGACACGCTGGACCGGTTGCCCCGTGTCAAACGGTTCCGTTATGTTTTTCATTCAATTTCTGCTCAATGCCTATCAATTGTATGTCTACTATGCAAGTCTGTATTTTTTTTATTTTTGATCTGAATAAATAAACCCTGTGTTGCAATGCTGTGATTTTTGTGTAGTGCAAAAATGCTCATCCGAATCAGTTTTGCCAGCATTTGAAATATAATATAATATAATATAATATGCATTAACGCTGTGCATTTGACACGCACCTGCTAAGCTTAAGCATCTGAGAGCACGACGCTTTTAAATGACCTCTCGTCGACAGACTGATGGCTCGCCGCAAAATAATCTTAAACGTAGCTCTAAATATTATTTCGTCCTTGTTATGAGGAAACGTTTAGCGTCATCGCATCAGACAGATCAAAATTGTCGGTTCTCTAGTGCAATGGTATTATTTTTGTGGCGCAGAATGAACTGCCCTGTCCTGGGCTTCACCTACAGAACATTCATTAGAAGAAACTATAGGATGACGGCGGGAGGTCGAGCACTAATCCCTCTCGGAAACTCGTATGATGAAAGTAACACTAATACAGATGCTAATGCTGTCGAAGAAGAAATGCGTGATGTCAGTGTGTGTGTGTGTGTGTGTGTGTGTGTGTGTGTGTGTGTGTGTGTGAAAGGGGGAATGCTGGGGTAAACATGCTTCTCCTGGAGTGTGACCTGTTAGGAGGCCACGAGTCAATTTCTCTTTTATTAAAGACACTTCGCACTGAGATTTAAACTAGGCTTACTTAGGTAATCCGCACTTTTGGTTTTCGCCTGATTTTTCGAAACGTTATTAAAAAAGGATTGTGGGTGTAACAAAAAAGTTGGGCGTTTTTTTTTTTTTTGCATAGCCTACACGTATAAAACATGGTATCAAATATTATTATAAATGGGTTTTGTTCTAATTCATTTAATTCAACGACATGTTTTTTTTTATTATTATTTCGTTTGTTTAGAGTCTAAGCGTAACTTTAGGCTATTCTAAAATATCATTACATTATACAGACGCAAGAGCTTTTAAAGAGATTTTAATTTCACTGTCGTTTTTTCTCACCATAGGATGAATGAATACGGCTTGATTTAGCATTCTGTCATTACTATTTATTTCTTACAAAAATACGACTATTAATTGATTCTCAAACTAAGCTTTTTATGTCTTAATTTATAACAATAATACACATTTTTTTTAACATTAATAACAACGTCGTCGTTACTGTTTTAACGCTTAGCCCGGGTTAAATCAGCCCTACTGTTTACCACGAGATTAAATTAACTGACTTTTACAAAATGGTGGGCCGTCTGCCTTTTTAAAAATAAAAAAGTGCATATAAATACGGAACAAAATTAAGTTTTATCGTTCGTGCGTTTGAAAATGCAAGCAACGCGGATTTTGTAATTTTGCAGCGCGATAAAGAAATAATTAAAAATATTAATCCGTCTTTATTTTTTATTTCATTCTTCAAACGCACTCGTACGCTTCTCGTTCGTGTTGAGTGATATAATTTTGCGATATAATAAACCATTTTCGTGTTGAAGCTCAAGTTCAGGCCTGAAACCTCTAGGCTAGGTGCAGGCTAAAATCTTCAAATAAAGTAGGCCTAAACATAGCCTGCCGAATTTTTACTAGCCTAGCTCTATTTTGAATGCGGCTGCATTAGTGTGATTTACTTGTATTATTCTGCTATATAATATATATATATATATATATATATATATATATATATATATATATATATATATATATATATATATATATATATATATATTGCACACCCGTGCTTCCACCGGAAATAGTTAACGGTTCGACGCGTGTAACCGTTAGAAGTGCGCCATCGACAGGCAGGGCTACAGCATCCCCAAGCCCTTCAGCTCAACAGTGACACTAAAACAGTACAAATCGTCGACATCTTGCACATATTCCGTTGAATCCCGTTTATGCAGCTTAATTGCAATCTTTTGAAGCCCGGGAGGGGATGAATGGCCGCTGCTTTGATTTCATTGACTGATTGATTGCATAAGTTTTTGTGAATTATTTTTTGGGTCAAACGATCTAAACAGTCAGGATGGGTTTAACATAGCATGCACGTAGCAAAACGTTATTTTTTTGGCTCGTGCAACAACCCACAATGCGTGCTGCTTTTAACATTAACAAACGCCTGCCTGTGATGCAAAGACTCTGTGGGGCCCAGCAGGCCCCTGTTTACCTTTTATAGCTGTGCACAAAAGATTAACTTAATGGTCCAGCGAAGCAGTACGTTAAAATGAGTGGTGGAGCACATTTACGCGTTCATTATTTTAATTATTCCCTTTGATTTCTGAAGCACACGTGGCGCAGAGGTTTAACTCGAACTGCTCTCATCCCTTATTGTGTTTTTCGTTGTCAAAAACGTCACTGAAACTACTTTGTAGTGTAATTAGCAGTTTATTGATTAAGCAAGTGGAAGGCATGGATACCAATACAATCAATCGACTGTCTGAAATGGAAAATCAAATCAAGGCAAAACAACTATTTAGCGACAGCAGCCCGGCTGTTAAACTGCGTTTGGTTTGATGGTGGAAGAAAATTCTGAATCAACTGCAGTTCATTTTTTACTGTTTGTGCCCGAGAATCAGTCAGATGCCAGCACACACACACACACACACACACTGACCCCGTGTCTGTGATATGCAGGCCTGCAGTGTGCGTTGAAACACACAGAGACAGTAAAATGCAAAATGAAATAAATGCGGCAAACAAAAGCATTCTATGCAGTGATGCAAGACGGAAAAATGAATTCAGCGCGAGGCGTTTTAGTTTACGCCGTTTCGTTGAAAAGTCCTTCACCGCGCAGCTTTGGGCAAAAGATGGCAGTCTCGGTGAATGAGAAACTCGAGCGTGCTCAAAGCATTTTCCCACCGTGCTTTCATAATCAGCGTGACTTTTTATTCATCCACCGCGCACAATGAGAAAAGCGCAAACACCGCAACGAGCAAAAAAAAAAAAAAAAAACATCGCGAAAAGTCTCGCAGTCAACGAATTTCGTTTGGGGAAATTGCTGAAAATGTAACTTCAGCAAGCAGCTTTCGGATAACCTCCCCGTTCTGCATACGGCCCGCCACGCTTTATTCTTTTCGGTGAAAGCAAGCGATTAAAAAATGACCCAGACGGATATATTCAATGTTTCAAAAAAGTGTTGTGATAATTATTTTATTTCAGTCCGAGGAGCGTTATTGAAAAGCACTGGTAAAACACCCGTCCCTGTATCATATAACGTGCGTCTTACCTTTAGCCAAACTTTACGAAAATGAATATTTAGTGCAGCTACAGAAGTAGAAGGGGCCTGCGCGTCCTCCGGAGAGAAGAAGATGAATCTCCAGCAACAGATGTCCAGGCACAATTCTTGGGTTTACGTGATATTTTACAAGAATTGCGTTTGGACAATCAGTGTCTGGGACCCTTCGAACAGCCTCTTTTTCAACTCCATGGGAATATATTGTGCGTGTGATCCTAAACACAAACTGAAATCTCCCCCTGCGTCCCTGCGGCTCTGGGGCCTATCAGCAGCTGTTCGCGGAAAACCTTATTCTCTTACGAGCCTGTTTAAACACGCATTCGTTGCCTGTTTTTTACTTTAAAATGCAAAACGAAAAAAAAAAGACAAACCGACGTTTATAGCTCGTTTTTTTTTAACGAATGCGATTTATATTTTCTCACTTTGAAACCAAAAGTTGCAAAAAAAAATCAAACACGAATAAAAAAAAAGTCACGCATCTCGCCCTGTAAACCGCGAGCTTCGTTTGACTCGAACCCGCGTTAAAAGGATTAAACCCTAAGACGTCTTCCTTTTAAAAAGCGTTTAAGAAGAGGGTTAAAAGTTTGACGCGCGTGCGGCGCGCTTGTGGAAAAATCTGCACGAACCGCACGAGAAAATGCAAAACCTCGTCTCCCCGCGAGAAAGAGAGAGAAAGCAGATGAAACAGGCAGTTTCGTAAAGTCCTGCTTGTCACAGAGGCAGCTCTTCGCCATTTCTGCACCTGTAAGGGCGCGCATCCTTGTAGTTCCACCTCTCGACGTCAGGCAAGGGAACGTCGTCTTCCGACGCCGGCAAACCCCCGAAAACTACCAAAAACCATTTCCAGTCGACCCGTTTCGACACTTTGGTCGCCCGTGGTGCGGCGCGTCACGGGGGAAAAAAAAAGCCTCTTCTCTCCGCGCGGCGGTGACGAAAACGCGCGGAAGCCTCCGTCCGGCGCGCGCGAGCGCTGTATCCTCACCGGCGCGAGCGGAGAAAATGGTCAAACGCGAGAAGGAGGGATGCGTCGGGTCGCTGGAAGAGCCCGCACGCCCTCAGCCATGCCCGGATGGGACGGTTCTTATGGCATGGCACGGACCATCACGTTCCTATGAAGGCTTTTCTCGGGCTCCCGTAACAATACCGGTGTTGCCACGACGAACGGCGAGAGGGAGTGGGGATGATCTTCGCTTGGTACTGAATTTGAATAACACCATGGGGTGATAAATGTCCATTGTGCTGTAGAAGTAATGAATCTCCACTGTCTTCTATTGCACACAAGCCAGCAGCTGCGAGCGAGGGACCAGCAGCCTCTTAAAGACACAACGGCCCCATTTTCTCCTCAAAAGTGATCACAATCCGTACACTGTTTATTCTGTCAACAAACACTGCATGACGTTTGTTTTCTGGACACCTTCTCTCGGGTGAGGAAAGCTGGTGCAACGCTGTGACCGGACACTTACGTACAAACGAGAAACAAACGAGATGCCCTCTGTAAAAAAATAAAAAAATAAAAATATATAAAATATATAAATATATATATATATATATATATATATATATATATATATATATATATATATATATATATATAAACAGGGTAAATAATTTGTTAGGCTTTTTGAGATTATTAATAAGTAATAAACAATACCATGCACGTTTAAACGCATATGCATTCGAATACTTTGCTAAAGTAAAAGAAAACTGATGTATAGGCTAGCCTGTCCCAACAAAACAAATATGATTTTGTTTGATGATCTGTTTAGCAAAAAAACTATTTTACTTGTTATTGCCATGAAGACAAATTTCTTAAGCAGTCTATTAAAAGCTATATATATATATATATATATATATATATATATATATATATATATATATAATAAATGCTTAGTGACTTCACTGGTGGAAAAAAAACTGTGGCGTTTCACTTTATTATTTTTTCAGTTCAGGTTTTGCTCCTTGTATATTTGTGAATGAACCATCCATCAGCTGCTAGTTTTGTGGTTACGGATAGCCTAAACGCACAACTATTTCTCTGAAGTCTTTGTGCTGCTCCACGCTGTGTTTGTGCTCGACTTAAAACCCCAAACGCGTTCTTACGACATCAGACACGAGCGCGTTTTAGTGCGATGTCTTTTCTTTTCTTTTTCTTTTTTGCGTCTAGGACAGGTTCGATAGGCGGGTGTTTCTGGTGAGACGCACAGTTACTTCTTCCAGCCCTCAGATCTAAGCGGGGCACGCACGCACGCACGCAAGGTAACGCGCGCACGCACGCCCCGCCGTCTCGCGCTAACTCCCGCTCGCGCGCGCGTCCCCTCGGCGTGACCAGCGCGAGCTGAAGGATCCCCTCGCCGTCCCTTTTCTCCTAATAAATCACGGCCTAACTCCCGCCTCCTGGGCGCCGCTCCTCCCTCTTAAAGTGAAACTATTCTATCCTTTCATCCGTCTGTGTGAAGCGAGCGAGTTAACCTCCTCTTCAGTTCCGCGGGGTGTCTCGCCCGCGCGCAATCCATTGCTCATTTGGCGCTAAAAGCGTCTTTCCCGCCGCCGCCTTTTCACAGCCGGGCGCTTCAGCGAGCCTCAATCCACTCGAGAGGGTTCACCGCCATCCCGAGCATTAATGCTCATTTAATGCGAGTATTAACGGAACCCCTTTCACGTTTGGACTTAATTGATGGCTTTAATGGAGGATGTTTGTCGAGAAAGTCTGTGCTAGCTGACACGCTTCTCGTGCAGGGATAGTTTTGAAAGGCGGTTTATATATAGACAAGAGTCTGGGATACAAAATAAAAGCTGTTTAACTTATGCAACATTACTGTCCCGTTAGCTGCATAACTGTGTGATATATGAAGCACCTTTTAAAAGAGTTTCATTCAGAAATAGGTTAGACCTCACAATTAATCACGAATCAACAGCTAGCAGCTAACAACATGGGATTTTGAAGAAGAAAGACAGAGAGTATTTTTTTGTAAACTATACTACTTTTTTTTTTTTTTTGGTGAGTATATGAAATAGTGAAATGTATACATAAATTAAATACAGTAAAAAAAAAAAATAATAGGAAACTGCAATAAAAAAAAAAATCATAATAATAATAAAATTGAGAAAAAATTATGTACGCCTTTTGAAATACTGTCAGTTCCATAAAGAACCTTTAATGTCCAAAGCATCTTTCCATTGCACAAAAAAAAAAAGTTTCTCAATAATGGAGAAGAAGCACCGCTGAAATAAAGATGGAGTTTTGAAGTTAAATAGTATTTATTTATTGATTTTGTTTGTACTGATTGTGCTACCATTTAGTGCAAAGAATACCTGAAACAGCAGACATGTAACTGTATACATTCTAGGTAATAAACTGTGCTAATAATAATAATAATAATTAATAGGATGTGCACATTTATAATAATAATAATAATAATAATAAAGGATCTTTATTGGGATCTTAGGTTTCATGAAGTACCTTTAACTTTCAAAGAATCTTCCCATTGATGAGAATCTTTTCCAATAATGGAGAAAAAGCAAAACTAAATTGTAAACAAATTATTGATTCTATTTTATGTTGCTATTCACTAATTGTACCCCAATTTCTTTTTAATGAATACATGAAACAGCAGAAACGTTCAGTTAATAAACGGCAAGTATATGATAACAATAACAATAGCTAAAATAAATCCAGAGAATCTTTCCGTTTTCTTTATACTGGAGAAACGGCAAGAAACGGGGGATTTTGAAGTAGAAATACATAAATGTTATTTTATTTATTTATTTTATTTTAAAATGCTTTTAGCGGAAATGTAATTGTATAAATTCTAGTTAATAAACTGCGATAAATAAATGAATTAATTGAACAATAAAATGTAATAATATATATATATATATATATATATATATATATATATATATAATATATAATATAATGAGTTTTACATAAAAAAAATCAGAATAAACTTCAGAAGTATGGATATTTTTACATCATTAAGCAGGTTCTGGATTCCTCTTGTTCTTCGCATTGTTATACTCAACAAATGATAAACCGGGATGCAAGCGAACCTCTAGCAGGGAGGAAAATACACAGACCTCAAGTAGCCCAGTGGGCCAGCTGGGCAGGATATTGTCAAGTCATGCACATCAGGACAGTGGGAAACATTGATTTGTTTTGGCACTGTGCTTTCCCTATTCACAGATAAATGTTTAACCCAGGAGCTGAAAGGAGCAGTGGGGGAGAGGAGTCCGGATCCACGGGGTAGGCAATGAAACTAGCCCTCTGAGGAAAAGAGGAGGAGGAGGGGAACAATGGGCCAGGGAGGTTTCTAATACGAGCCTCCCCGGATGAAGGCATCTCAGGCGGGCTATATAAGCTAAACAAGACAGTCTGGATCAATGTGCGCCTCCGACCATCTGTGAGAAGATGCTTGTAGGGGATCGTGAGCCGAAGAAACGTTCATAGTTTGACACCTTTCACTTGCTCCCAGGCGAACGTAAGAAATAAACAGGCTCCGTGTCCGACGTGCCGGCTGAAATCGAAGCCGTCGCGTTTAACTTATGCGTGTCTGAAAAGGCTCCGTGTCGTTTCCAATAAAACGATATTCTCGGTGCCGTTATTATCGCGGTTTATATTTCATTCCTCGCCATTGGCTTTGTTCCATCACAACTGCATTATAGATTTTCTTCGCATAAGTGCGATCTATAAATAGTATAGAGTATCTGCCCGGACTGGATATATTATAGAACAGATCCACGCGTGCAACGGCCCCGGGGTGTCTCCTGCATTGACCATCTTCACGACATCTGTGATTTCAGAAGAAACATCAATTCCTCCATGGATCCGCAGAAGGGTTTTTAGTGAGAAGCTTCGTTTTTTGAAAGACTAAGTGATGTTTTCACTGCTTAGATGAATGATAGTTCATATAGTTGCTCTTGGTTGTTGTTTTGCTCTCATTTACTTAGTCCACTGCGTTTAGTCTTGTGTTAAAGTCTTGTAGTATAAATCAAGACGTGTGAGATTACTTTTCGAAGTTATTAGAACTATGAAATCCTATAGACTTGCATTAAAACATCCGTATACTACATGCACAGCGTACATTACTATTCAGAATTTGGGGTAGGTGAGATTTTTAATATTATTTTTTGTGATAATATCGTGCGTGTGTTATGTAATACACATATTATTGCGGTTTAAAATAACTCTTTTATTTGTCATTTATTCCAGTCTTCAGTGTCGCGTGATCCTTCAGAAATCATTGTGATAAGCTGATTTTCTGGTCATGAAACACTTCTGATTATTCATTTATGCAACTTGGCGTTTTTGTAAAAATGCGTTATTTTTGTTTTCGAAACATAAAGTTTGAAAAAACAGTGTTTATTTTAATTATCCTTTTTTTTAACAATGTACATCTAAAAAAAAATGTGTGTATATATATATATATATATATATATATATATATATATATATATATATATATATATATATATATATATATATATATATATATATATATATATAAAATATATATATATATATATATATATATATATATATATATATATATATATATATATATATATATATATATATATAAACATTAAAATAATGCATGCAAATTTATTATTTACTAAATATTATTTACTGAAAATAAAAAAATGTAAAAGTCAAGTATCACAAACTTTAAGATGTGGTAGTAAGAATCAAATTTAGCACAATATTAGACAATATTATTTCACTTGTAAATTCTGAAGATATTGCACAATCCCTGTGTGGGATATTGCATACGGGCCAAAATATTAGAGTGTTAAATATTTGATGACGTGATTAAAGCTAATGACGTGAAATGTGTTCAGGCACTCCTGCGGTTTCCAGCGTCCGTGTTCACTTCCGGCACCCCGTGCTTAGTTGGCAAACTGTGGAGGGGGTCGGTATACAGTCCCTCACACGCTTTCTCTCGTTCCCCTTCGCTAAGAGGAAAAAAGGCACTCAGATTCTTTGACTGTGGTTGGCTGGTTGCCAGGCAACAAGGACAGTAAGTGAAGCGGCGGTGACGAGGTTAAAGACACTACAGGGAAATTCATTCCTCGTCGTAGACACGTACGCTGCTTTAAGTACATCCACGAAACACCACAACAAGAGATGCTGGCTTTTCAAATGATTCATTCAGTCAAGAGTTTATAGTTCATTCGCTCAAATGAAAGATTCAAGGAACCGCCAATGAAGTGCTTTTATTTTGAAATGAACGCTGCTGGACAGTTCATTTGAGCGAGCTGGCTGTAACTACTGAGAGGACTTAATTAGGCCGTAATACCATTTGCCAGCTGTTAAATCATAGAGGAAGTAATAAAGCAATTGAGAATATGGCACTGTTTTGGGCTCCTCAGGTGCATTAGGTGCTTATGTTGTTCACAGAAGCCAAGAAAACCTCCCTGTAGTTACTGTCGGAGGTTAAAGGGACAATTCAGATACTGAAAATGAAGATTAGTCACCATTATGTCATTTAAAAATGTCGTTTTCGCGAAAAAGAAAAAACTAAACGTTTGTAAGAATGTTCAGGCTGCTCTGTTACTGAAAGTGACTTTACAAGTGACAAAAAAACGTCATAAAAACAGAAGGTATCATGTGAAAAAATGTCAATACATACCACTTTTTTCAAGTCCCCCAATGTTAATCTACTCTCTGGTCTTCTTTGTGGACTCTGCATTATGATTGGTTCAAATACCTGTCAGTCAAACCCCGGGGTGTGGTCAGTTATGATTATTTGATTATGAGGTCAAAACAAATGCACACATGTATTGTATACAATAAGATCCATTTACAACATTTACAAAAGTCGTAACATTTCAGTTTTAAATAGAATGATTAAAATAGCATTCATGCTTTGACTTGAGAGGCACAAAGTTTTATTATGAGAATATGACTTTGCACATTTAATCTTATGCAAATTTGAAAGAGATTTGGAAAAAGGATTGAATTCAAATATTAATTTTTTTATTTAGAAATATTTATTTAGCTCTCCTAAATACAACCCAGCGCTGGATAAAAGAGCAACTGGATCATTTCAACAATAAGTCTGCAATAATCAAAAGATGTATATTTATTAATAAGCAATTTTAAATATATATATATATATATATATATATATATATATATATATATATATATATATATATATATATATATATATATATATTATACTTACTAATAAATATAAATATTTGTTGATTAAACATATTAATAAATGTTAGTTTTAAACCATATTTAGGGTTTGATATTTAGTTTTTATCTATTTTTTTATTAATTTTAAAATGATTAAAAATATATAATTAAAAATTTAAAAGGAATAAACACACACACAATTATTTATTATTTGCTTACCCTCATGTCACCTCAAACCTTTTATAGAATTACAATTTTTGGGTGAACTACAACCCTGACGTCTGGGTCATTGCAATAGAATTATGCCTTAACAGATTTTTGAAAATAACGGTAATGCGGAGAAATTAAACGAACGGGTCAAGGCCTCTAATAAAAGATGGCGTTCATCAAGTGTAATACGGGTCTCTATTCAGCGCTGTTACTTTAATATGAAAAGCAGTGGTTTTGCAGAAGTGTGTTAAGCCAAGTGTGTGCTTAGAAAGGTGTCGCTGAATCCCACTCTACTGATGGAACGAAATCACCGCAACTGCTATAGATTTACAGAGGCAATTTCGTCTAAGTGCTTTGGTCATCCTGCGGTATTGGCCAAACGGGAACATATGAGCTGCCCAATGGTCTGATTACCAGTCAATTTATCTATACTACCAACACATCCCCAGTAGCCCTTCTTCCTTAAGATGTATCTTTTTGCATTATCAGCCACAAGGTTAATAATTGAAATGCATTTCACTTTCACAGTAGCGCTGATGGCATTATTAGTCAGTCTAACTTTTATGAGTTTCAGAAATCGGTGAATAGCCTGTGTTTGAAACGCCACACTGCCAAACACTTTTCACTCAGGCATTGCTAGCCTATAGCTAATTGGTGTTTGCAAAATGTTAAATGCGAAATGCAAATAAGACAGAAATAGTTTTTTTTTTTTGTCTTAAAAATGGATGTATGCATTGGAGCATGCATATTTCTGTGTATTTCTGTGAAATACCCCGATTTCTCACAATTAAAAAAAAAAAAAAAAAAAAAATATATATATATATATATATATATATATATATATATATATATATATATATATATATATATATATATATATATATATATATATATATATATATATATATATATATATATATGAACAGGTTATGTCCTCACAGAAAGTTACTACCACATTCTTGTTAAAATGACAAACATATTTTCAGCCGTAGAACATTACGCTTTCACTTTATTTTGATGATCCCTTATGAACACTCTGTTGACAATAAGTAAGTGTGCACCTGCATGTCAACTAACTATCACTAGTAGACTGGTAGGGTTAGAGTCAGAATAAGTTGACATGTTCTTGAAAAAGTTAGTTAGTTAGTCAGTAGATCGCAATAAAGAGTTAGCAGATAATAACAAGTCTACTCAGACTCTAATGAAAGCTGACATGTAGGTGCAGAGTTACTGATTGTCACCAGAATGTTCAAAAGGGACCAAAATAAAGTGTTACCAACATTACTAAGGGCAAAGCACAATTCAAAATATTTTCTTACTGAATTCTGTACTGATTTCCCTTAAACGCGCAATATACATAAGTGTAGAACACTGTATCCCATGATGCAATGCGCTAAACTAACTTAGCTTAAATTAACTTTTTGGCTGCATCTGAAATATAGCTACTACTTTTGAATAGGCATTACATTTCATTGCACCCTGTATATGAATGTGTGCAGTATGAATGCAATCCGAACATGTCATGTGTCCTACCAGTCACCTCGCTGCCATTCGCGAAGCATCATGGGACAATAAAGTGCCTGCCAGTAAGTAACAGGTCGTTCATGTACATTACACTTACTGTTTTTTTAATTACAGTGAAGTGTGTTCTTTTCATGCTTTTCATGTGCTATGTAGAAAGAAAACATGCTAGTTTTGTGCTAACTGAGTTGCTTATTTGAACATGATCCTCCTGAACTTTGTTATTAAAACATAATTTAGTGCAACACTGTACCGGGTGAGCTAACAAGCAAGCTTACCGTGTCAGAAATGCCGTATGGATCTGGTTAAATGCTGAAAATATCAATATATATTTATATTTATATGTTTTGTGGTCACAGCATACTATTTAGTATGGACCTGTACAAAAATAATCCTTTGTTTATTGATAATTTGTCATTTTTTATGCTGCATTAAACATGCTATTATAGCAGCATGCACGGATTCCATTCGAAACAAAGACGGATGCCTTTTTCACGAACCGAACCTCCCAAAATGCTTGAAACTAATTTCACAAACTGACATTCATTCAGTGTTGGCCTGTCACTTCACGACTGCTGAGTAAGTTTGCACGACGGAGCTGAGCGTGGGACCGTGAGTGACAGTTATTGAGCCGATGAGCCGTGAGACGTCTGTATGGGAACATGTTATTGATTATCGCAGCGCTGGACGAAGTTTGAGGCTTTCCCATAGTGTCCCAGCTGCCCTTTTGTGGATCCTGACTGACCCGTTATAAAGAAAGAGACCGCAGAGGTGCTCGGACCAGCGGACCCCCCCGTTCCTTTCACATTGCATGCCACATGCTTCGTATATACACAGGCTCACGGCAGACCCCCCACTAGGCATGGGATAAAGTGGCTTAATCAAAGTTGTCCAGGGGGGGGGAAGCGGCCCCACCTTCTCTGAATAAATGTTTGGGCCTGGACTAGTTGTCTTGTGTGCCCTCGACCCCCCGCCACACCCTGCTGCCCCGCTCCTCAGACCTTTGACCCAGCAGTGAAAAGTTAGTTGGGATGTTGGTGAACTCTCTCAGGGTCGGCGGTGCCGAAGGCGCTGGGAAAGTGCCCTCCGAGGACCGGGGGTTGGAGGGGTAGGCGTGGGTACCACCAAACCACGCTCCCTTTGACCCGAGTCTCCGGACCAGGTCTGAACACGGCGATAATTTAATTGTTACAGGCAACGCTACCGGCCAATGATAGCAGGGCCGCTCCAAAGCCTCTGAAATCAGTTTAGCTGGATGTCGGCCGTGTACCGTTTACTCTCCCAGCGCCGCTATCTCTTTGTTCTCCGCAGGCTGTTTTCCTTTCTGATTACGCCCTCCAAGGCTCCGCTCTTCGGCAGCGTCTCGCTTTCACTGAAGACAAGAAGCCAATAGCGAAGGTGGCCACTGAACAATTTCTCAGTAAAAGATTGAAACCTTTTTTAAAGTGCATTGGTAAAGTTAAAACACAGAAGCATCTTTTATTTAACCAACCTATTAAGCGTGTGTCATTTTTTAAGATTTCAAGATTCAAGAAGCTTTTATTGTCCTTTCATCCATATGTAGCTGATGCAGTATACAATGAAACGAAACGTGTACAAACATTGCTTTGTAAGTTGTCTAAAAGTTTTGATATCTATCTATCTATCTATCTATCTCGCAATAAGTAAAAATATCTGTACACGTCATATTAAAATGTCAGCCGGTTCATTTGTGAAACAAGCTCAACAAGTCCCTCTTGTGGTTGTTCACTGCAGGCAGACGTTTCATGAAAGCAGCTAGAACTCTGTGACTGGTTTGTAAAATATGAGCATCGGTTACATACGATGTTTTGTTTGCTAGTGTAGGGTAGCACGCTTATGTTGATACCTTGATTAGTTTAAAACAGATGTTTCTTAATCGAGTTCTTCCACACATAATGCAAATGAAAACGGAATTGGTGCTCTGAGGCGTTCGGAGTGAACGTGACAAAATGTAAAAAAAAAAACTTCCATCGCACTTTCTTTTATTTGTTTGACAGAAAAAATGGCAGCGTTTAAGAGTCTTTCTTTCTTCGGGTGCCACAAAAACGTCGAAAAGAGAAGGTCAGCGTTGCTCTGTGTGACGAACGTCAGGATACCGTCTGGTGAAACAATGTAGCGAAACGTTAACGTTCTAAAACGTTTGAACGGAACGTCGACGCGTTCTAAATCGCAGTCAACGTGACGGTAGGAAAAAGAAATCCTCACACGGAAGTTGTAACTCAAAGCCAGCAAACAGAACACGTTGGCTCCTCCGGGGGGAACGGAGAGTTTGAGGGGGAGTGTGAAGTTTAGGGAAGAGCCCTCTTTCCTTCGGCTGCTGACGCGGATGGGACTGTTTGTGCAACGGCGCCGAGGACCGTCGAAATCCAACCATGTTATCTTGGATCGTAAGTGTTTGGACCATTCTTGCGGTAGCGCAATGTTACTTTTCAGAGGAAAATTATACCGAAGAGTCAAAGATGCAGCCGCCCACGGTCGTTATAGCTATAATCGCGCGGAACGCCGCTCATTCTTTACCCTACTACCTCGGAGCTCTCGAGAGACTAAACTATCCCAAAGAGCGCATCTCTATCTGGTAGGTGACTTCCTTCTCTGCCGTTTAAGCTTCTTGATGACCCTTCTTAATACTTGTAGATGTCAAAAGGTCAGTCTTATTTGCATTAAATCACCTCCTCCCCTTGACTTTTTCAGACTTTACCCCAAAAGCAGAGCCCTTCCCCCAACTAATAACTTTCGAATGTGTGTGTGTTTTTTTTTTATTAACTTAAACGCATTTATTTCTATTTCTACCGCGTGCTATTTATAAAATAAAGATATGGGTAAATGTAGTAAATGATTGAGTAGTTTTAAATAACGATTTTCTTCTCATTGAGTCTAATGCTATAATGCAAATAAAAAAAAAAATTAGTTAATAGTTAAATTTTATTACTCGATATTTAGGTCACCGACTAATAAGAGCATCCAAGTGAAAACAAAAAAAATAAGACTAAATTTCACGTGGTGTAACTATTAAGAAATGCTGTATTTTCCTTATATTTTGAAGAAATCAATGCACAATTTTTTTTACAAACATACATTTTAGTTGCAGCACTTGACTAAAAAGGTCACTGTGATTAGGGTCATCATAGGTGCACTCTATGATATCATTTCCTGTGTGTTTATGAACGGTGGTTGCGCCGCATGGCTTAATGGAAAACATATAAATGCATGTAAATGCTCACATACTTTCTTACTAACATATACGTACGTGCACTGTATCATAAAGCACAGGCGTTCGTGTGTGTTGAGGTGGACGCACGTAACGCCTGTCTCGTTGTTTATCCTTTTCTTTTAGGGCAGCAACAGACCACAACATAGACAACACGACGGCGGTCCTGCGAGAATGGCTCACTGTCATGCAAACGCAATATCACTATATCGAGTGGAGACCTTTAGATAAACCCACGTGAGACGGTCATCTCCTTAAAAACGTTTTTTTGAAACGTAGGCACTGCCGGAGCCTGAGTTGGTTTGTTTTATCTTCACAGGTCCTACGTAGGTGAGCTGGGGCCCAAGCACTGGACTAACAGTCGCTACGAGTACGTTATGAAGCTCAAACAGGCAGCGCTGAACTTTGCCAAGAAACGCTGGGCTGACTACATTCTGGTATGACCCACTTAGAGCTCACGCACCCCAATTTCGGATCACGCATACTTAAATACATATGTATGTATATTCCTCCTCTGCAGTATTCAGACACGGACAACATTTTGACGAACCCAGACACACTTGATCTGCTGATGGCGGAGAACAAGTCGGTCATCGCCCCGATGCTGGACTCCCAGTCAGCGTACTCCAACTACTGGTGTGGCATCACTCCACAGGTACAGAGCAATCCATGTCCAGCTGGGACGTGTGTGTGTGTGTGTGTGTGTGTGTGTGTGTGTGTGTGTGTACGTGTGTGTGTTCCACCCCAAACTCGTTCAAATTTCGCTCCGAACCCGTAAAAGCTTCATTTGTCTATGGAGCACAATTTTAAGACATTGTGGACGAAAAACCAGGAGTGACGAAAAACCACTACAATAAGGTTGTCATTTTTGATATTTTTTCTGTTTTCAGAGGGAGTATTTTGACCATGTGTTTCATGCTTTTGTGGACCTTGACAGTCGTAGTTGTTTGGCAGTCAATGGGACAGTCACAAGCCTCTTGGTTTTTATTAAAAATAGCTTAAATTGTGTCCTGAAGACGAACAAAGCTTTTACAGGTTCGGAAGAGTAACATAATAGTTAAACTTTCATCACGTAATACGCCACATAAATAAAGTGGCCATATAGGCTTCCTCTGTTGCTGTATAATATTAGAGAAACTTCTTTTCCATTTATAGGCTACTTGTGAGTTTAAACTAAGTGAAGATGCATTCATTTATCAGTATAACAGTCGAGTATTAATAGTCAAGCCATTTATGTTCTAAGAAAAGATTTGTATTTCAAATAAATGAAAAAAAAAAAAAAATCATCAAATGCCTGGAAAAATATGCAAGATATATCACTGATAATAATACATTTTTTGTGTGTGATTGGCAAGGATTAATTATGATTAATTGCATCCAAAACAAAGGTTTTTATATTTAACTTTATATATAATTTTATATATTTTTTTATAAGCATAATAAATGTGTGTTTTGTGTATATTTATTAATATTTATTAATATGTATACAGGCTATTTTATATATATATATTTAATTATATATATATATATATTTAAGTTGTAATAATATTACAC